>NW_024730669.1:0-10755 GCF_018991925.1 Homarus americanus
GGTGGAGGGAGGCACTGATTCGAATCTTGGCAGCTGTGGGCTTGTCTGCTCTGCAGATTTTGGCGAGGAGACCGGCTGTCACCTGCTTGACTCGTACTGCCAGGGGTGGTAGCTCGGTTTCCATTTGCAGATTGCAAATTCTGGTCCACATGGGTGCTCCGAGCATGGTCCTGAAAGCATTGTTTTGGATGACTTCTAGCTTAGCTATTTGGTCTTCTCTCAGTCCAATGAGTGCTGGAGCACTGTAATCTACCAGCGATCTGATGGCGGCTGTGTAGTAGGCTTTGAGCACATGAAGGTTTGCTCCTGCGGATTTGCTGGTGAGCGACCTCATTATGTTGTGTCTGCTCTTCGTCCTGTGCCTGAGATACTCGAGTTGCGGCTTGAAGGTGAGTTTCTGGTCAAACCAGATTCCAAGACACTGGTGGGCGTTGGTCCAGACTACCGGCGTGTTTTGTATGGAGAGCGTCTTGTCTGGTGTGTCTGTGCAGATGGCCATCGCTTTCGACTTGGCTGGATTTATCTTGAGTCCAAGTCTGTTGCACTCCTCTTCTATAAGTTGGAGTGCGTGTTGCGTGTTGGCTAGTCTGTTCGATCCTCTTACTATAAGCTGTAAGTCGTCTGCATAGCATAGGAGCTTGGCTGTTTGTCTGAAGGGAAGTTTGACTAGATTTTCCATCAGGACGTTGAACAGCATTGGACTGAGGATACCTCCTTGTGGGGTTCCGTTTTCATGGACCCTGTAGCTTGAGGTTGCTCCCTGAAAGCGTACTCGTGCTTCTCTCTGTGTGAGGTAGTTCTGGATCCACCCCAGCAACCTTCCTTTGACGCCTTTTTTAGCGAGCGTAGTTGTAATGGCCAAAGGATTTGCTAGTTCGAAGGCTTTCTCCAGGTCGAGGAAGACCACCAGAGCTGGTTTGTTGTCCACTGTGCTGAGTATCTCGGCGATGTTGTTGCCTGTGCCGGTGTTCTCGGTGTAAGCAAAGATGTGAGGGTGTGGGCTGCCTACTTTCCACTTGAGTCGGTTGAGAGCCATTCTTTCTCCCGTCTTCGCTATGCAACTGAGAAGGGAGATGGGCCTCGGTTTGTCTGGTTCTCTGGGCTTCGGAATGGGCTGTATATCTGCCTTCTTCCATTCCGGTGGGAGTCTTTGTGCTGTCCACGAGGCATTGATGGCTTGCAGCAGAGCCTCGTGTCCGGCTGTACCGGCATGAGAGAGCATGGAGTAGGTTATCCTGTCGGCCCCTGGAGCTGTATCCTTGCTTCGTTTTAGCGACTTCTGGAGTTCTTGCTGGTTGAATGGTCTGTCAGTGTCATCTTCACTGTTGCAGGCCTCTTGGATCGTCTGGAGTCTGACCTGTCGCAGACGCCGTTGTGTCTCCTCCGCCTGTCTCGGGAGGTTCTTCGTTGCTGCTCGGTCAGAGAACAGTTTTGCAAGTCTCTCGGCTTCCTCTTCTGGGTTGGGATGAGTTGGTGGTGGTGGTGTTGCCTTCCCAGATGCCCTTCGGATCTGGGCCCACATCTTGCCAAGGGAGGTGTGCTCGTTCAGTTCAGAGCACCACTTGAGCCAGCTTACGTTTTTAATTTCTTCCTTCTCTTCCCTGGTATCCTTAACTATGACTTGCAGGAGATGTCTGTTTGTTGCCGTGGGATGTCTCCTGTAGTTTCTTCGGGCCATGTTCACTCTGTGGTTGAGTTCTTTCACCCTGGGACAGTAGTACCAGTAATCATTGTACTGTCTTGATGTGGGTTTTGTTTTTGGGATAGCCTCTTCTGCCGCTAGGTGAAACGCCTCGACCAATTGGTGGTGGAGGGTTGTCTCATCCGCGGGTGCTGCGCCGGCCGGCTGTGATTTTTCGCGCCACTTGGCCAGGTGTTTCTTGAAGAGTCCCCAGTCTGCCTTTTGAGTGTTGTATCTCCATCTCGGGGGGGGTGGAGTGGGGAGTTTGTTCACCTTGAGCGTTGTTAGGGTGGCGAAGTGGTCACTGGTCAGCGTGGGGTGTATCTGCCAGGAGGCCGAAGGCTGTAGTGCACTGGAGACGAAGGTTAGATCTAGCCTTCCTCCCCTAGTGTGGGTGGGCTCTCCGGTGTTCAGGAGGCAGATCTCGGGTGTATCTTGAAAGGTGGTGTATAGGTGTAGGCCGTCTTCATTTGTGGGGCTTGCCGAGCTTAGGAAGGGATGATGTGCGTTGAAATCCCCTCCTATGAGTGTGGCGTGGTCAGCGGCCGAAGCAAATAATTGAGTAACCTCCAGTGAGCCCCTTGGGTTCTTGTAGATGTTGTGAACAGTTAATTTCCGTTCTTGGAGGGTTACTTTGACGGCCTGTGTCTCGATGTTTTCCCCACATGGAAATTGCTGCGTGACATCGGCGGAGGGTATGCTTGACTTGACCAAGATCATACATCCTCTTGTTGACGCCTGCGTGAAATGCCTCCTGTATGTCTTGTAACCGCTGAATTTGAAACAGTGGTGTTCTTGTAGAAGTGTTTCTTGTAGGAGTATGATGTCAAGCTTGTCCTTAGCTGCTGCTTCTTGTAGGAGGTGTTTCTTGTTTTTGATGCCCTGAGCATTCCATGTAAGGATGTTCAGGGTGCTGACGTTTTCCACCACTGTTTCATCGGGGACTTCTGGTGCTTCTCGATGGAGATGTCCAAGCTCGATTCCAACTGGATCAAGTCCATGTCTTCGTGTTCTGTGGTTTTTGCCTTCTGGGCCGTGGTTCGGTTCAGGGGAGTTGAAACGTCCAGTTTCTTTCTGGGAGCTGTGGGTATCTTGGGAGCTGTTGGTATCTTGGGTTCTCTGGTGGCCTTCTTCGGTGTAGAGTGTACCTCGGCTGTTACTCGTGTGCGGACCGGCGTGGCTTCCTCCACTGAGGTGTCTGGAGCTGTGGCGACTTGCCCGAGGACGCTCCCCATGAGTAATTGGAGCTGTGTGGGTTGGATCTTGTGGCCCAGTAGTCCGGCTAGGCCCTCCGCGAAGGTTGTCAGTACCTTGGCTAGGTCTGATAAGTGTATCATTCCTTCTGGTGCCTTGGTGTGTGCTTCTTTTGTCTTGCTCGTGGTTGTCGTTGTCTGCTGCTTGGGTGGCTGAGGTGTGGCTGTAGTGAGGCCAGGAAACTGGGCTGCACTGTGGGTGTTGACTGGCTGAGGAGGTTGTCTCTGTTGTTTGGGCCTTTGGGTTCCCCACACGAAGGTACTTGGTGGGGCTGGTGTGTAGGCGGTGGGGGCCGGTCTTGCTGCTGGTCGGTTTGCCTGGACCCTCTTTGTTCTCTCGGAGCATCCAGGATTCCAGGCGTGGTGTTTGCCCCCGCAGTTGGCACACTTGGGGGCAATTTTTTCCCCATTCTTCAGCTTGGTGAGGCAGGAGTGTGTGCCGTGCTTCTGTGCGCAGACTGCGCAGATTTCCTTGTACGTGCACCTTGTCTGATGGTGCCCGTATTTCTGGCATCTGAAGCACCGCAGGGGCTCTGGGACGAAGGGCCTCACTTCGTAGATCCCCAGGTTTTGAGGTCTATGGTGCTGGGGGGTGAGCCGTAGTGCGTTATGAGCACTTGTTTCGTGGTGGCCGTCTTGTCGGACAGGGGAGAGCATCTCTCGGCTTTTAGGATCTTCGGGTGGTTCTCCAGGGGTTCGAGAGGTAGTTCCTTTGGGTACCGGAGGACTACCGACTTCATCAGTTTCTGGGCGGGGTCTAGCTTGGTTGAAGTAATGGTGGTGGTGCTTTGCAGGTAAGTGTCGAGGGTGGTGGCGGAGTTCTTGTCTTTGGGGTGAACGATCATCTCCCCCTTTAGGTTGGGCCGCACTGAGAACTTGGCCAGAGGATTTAGCTTTTCCATCTCTGTGACGGCGGCATATGTTGTTTTTGCGTCCGTTTTCGTGATCCGGAATTTTGGCAGTGTCGTTGGAGGTGAGCTGGTGGTGGTGATGGGTGCCTTTGGGGCTGCTTGACGGCATTCGTTTCCCGAAAAAGCACGTCGGCGTTTCTTGTTTTCTACCTTCGTCCAGTTGTCCTCAGTAGCGGTAGCAGTGGTGGTGGTGGTGGAGGTGGTGGTGGTGGTGGAGTTGTTGGAGGTGGTGGCAGTGTTCCTAGTTTTCAGGGCTTCATTGAAGGCGCGTAACTGGTCTGCTTTCTCTGTGCGAAGCCTGTCGTAGTTCGGGTCGTCAGGTTGGCGGTTCAGGCGGGGGTCGCGGTTAGGAGGGCGTACGCGCTCCATAACCTGGGTTATTTATTTTTTTTTTTTTATTTTTTTTTTTTTAGATCCTACCTATTCCGGTTGAGTAAAATGCAGAGGAATTACAGCACTCCCCACTGGCTGGTGGTCGTAGAGTGGTTCCTGAGCTTCTCTCCCGGAGCCCCGTTGGGGAAGCCTACTTCCTAGTGTATGTGACTGCTCACTTATAGACGTGAGCTAAGTGTGCCTATTTGGGAAGGATAAGGATTGCTACCCTCTTTCCAGGTGGACCCGCACGATCACGGTTTTCCTGGAAAGACTCGGCTGGGGAGGGGTTTGCTCCGACCCCCTTTCGTGTTCACAATCTCCTGGGAGGGAGGTGAACAGTTACAGGGGGGACCGCAGGACGAATACACTTTTGAGGGTGCAGGTCCCTAGGCCAGAGCGAAAAAGGAAAAATAGTAGTAGAAGGAAAAGGGCTCAAACCACGCCGGGAATATCGCGCTATAACTGCTCTCCAGCTGGAGTGTGGGTCACTCACACAACCAGTGGGGAGGGCAAGCTAATGCTCGATAAACCAAGAACGCTCGTGAGTTGTTGTGGGCGATGACAGTCGTGGGTGGTCCGGTCCGGGAAGATGGCCAACAATGGCACAAGGGAGAGGGCGGTCTTCAAAGTTCCGGGTCCAGCAGGAGGTCTTGTTGAGAGGTCTTCTTCGTTCAGGAGCGATGTGATAAGTGGCGGCCCGGCAGGCGGGCGGGCTTATATACAGACATTCTCCACCTCAGTGGCCACCTCATTGGCCACGAGTGCCGCATGCGTCATCCGCAAGCTACGCCCCACCTCCAAGAGGGAGGGACGGCCTTGGATGAACGATACTACCGCTGCGTCCACAGCACGCCACCTACTCCCACCAAACCGTGGGCGAAGCCACACCAGGACCACCTGTAGTAGCAACCACAACAACATGACTGGACGAGGCAAAGGAGGCAAGGGACTTGGAAAGGGTGGCGCCAAGCGTCATCGTAAGGTGCTTCGTGACAACATCCAGGGTATCACCAAGCCCGCCATTCGTCGTCTAGCTCGGCGTGGAGGTGTTAAACGTATATCCGGCCTCATCTACGAGGAGACCCGCAGCGTCCTCAAGGTGTTTCTGGAGAACGTCATCCGTGACGCCGTCACCTACACCGAGCACGCAAAAAGGAAGACCGTCACCGCCATGGATGTGGTGTATGCCCTGAAACGGCAGGGCCGCACCCTTTATGGTTTTGGTGGTTAAT
The DNA here is from genome assembly GCF_018991925.1 of Homarus americanus. NCBI lineage: Eukaryota > Metazoa > Arthropoda > Malacostraca > Decapoda > Nephropidae > Homarus > Homarus americanus. The sequence continues at coordinate 5,453 of NW_024730669.1, forward strand.
CAACCTGATGGACGGGCGCACACCACCACCACCACCACGACAAACAAATATACGGACCTAATTTTAGGTCCACATTTAAATCGCTAAAGAGTTGGTTAGACACTGAGTAAATCGTTGAAAATATATCCAATCACATGATCCTCTCTAATTCTGGACTTGTGGTATGAGTATAGGTTGTGTGTGAACGTGTTGGAACCACTTCCTAATAATTGTCAGTCAGTCAGTCAGTCAGTCAGTCAACATTCACCTAACCTCCAGGTACCTCACCTAACTTCCTGTAGCGTCACCGAACCTCACGAAATGTAACCCAATGTAGTTTATAATCTATCCTAACATGACATAACATAACCACGCACTATATTACTTCGGTAAGAGTAATGAGGTTTAATACACAAAGTTGCAGTTATCATTCATTCATACATACATACATACATACATACATACATACATACATACATACATACATACATACATACATACATACATACATACATACATACATAACATGCTAGTGGCAGGGGGGGATTGAAGTGAATTTTAGGAGGATAGAATAGGTGCAGTGGCTAAACAGCGCTTGCGTGAGGGACTTTAAGCAGCAACTCGCCTGGATGCGGCAGGATAGAGTCAGGTCAAGCGTCCGGTGCATGTTGGGTTCCGCCATGGTTTCTCAGTGTTTGGTCGGCTTGATTGTGTGTGTTGTTTTCTTGTTTGGAGGAAATGTCTTGGTATTCTTCTTCTTGGCTTGAAGTTGATTTTCTTCTAACTCTTCTCCTCTTGTTGTTCGTCTTCCTCGTGTCTGCTATCATTCTGTAAAGACTCTCTATATGTATGTAGGTATGAGTGAGTAACAGTTGCCGGTTACAGTGATACTTCATATTCGCTGGTGTTGTACTGTATGGCTTCGGTATTTCTTAATATACAAACAGCACCGTTAGTGGATTGAGGTATTTAAAAACCAGCCTGCATTACTTATATATAGAAATAAATAATGTGGCTTGGACAATAATGACGACTACTCTCTCCTACCTTCCCCAAACAAGGGCTTTTCGAAAGTATACATTGGACACAAATGACTTAGTACATCATAAATTGGTGGTTTAACAAAAGCCCTCATTAGAGAAAGGTGAAGGAGCACACAGTGAACATACAGATTAATGTTTGCACGCGTAGATCATGTAAGGTGAGATGTTGAACACCAGACACGTAGTGTAGTAACTCCCTCACAGATGGCGTTATGAGGGCCTGATGATGTAGCAGTTACCTCACAGATGGTGTTATGAGGAAATTCACATGATGATGCTGTAGCAAAACATTCACTACGTGTTGTCGTAGCATCTTGGGGACACCACGTGGTCGACATGACTCACTCATTCAAGTGGGTGAGGTGTGGTCCCAGGCCTCTCTATCGTGGAGTCTCAGGGGAAGTATAACTGGGTACCTGGGACCTCACTGTGTGAAGGTGGTTAGCTAGCTTGGGTAGGACTCAACTGCCGAGTTGTTTTTCACTGAGTTAAGCACTGTTCACCACTATTCATCACTGGTTCCATTCCTTGGCCAAATGAGATAGTACCTTATGGCAAGAACTTGTTGATAGTCCGCTGGGGAGGAGGGTTCAGGGGAGTGAGTTGGTATGGGCCAACATATAAATAATAATAATAATAATAATAATTAACGGTTTATTGAAAGAGCTTGGCAGCCAGAAGACTGAAAATATACAGTTACATATTTGGGGAATGGGTTACGAATTACAAATAATATACAAGTAACATGAGTGACACAAATAAGACATATAATAACTAGCTGGGGAAAAGCTCAAACTACAGTTCATTTCAACATAGTGACAGTGCAAGGAGTAGTGTTTACTGGGAGTGAGTACACTGATTTATTACAAGTTATCGATAATTTTTACAATGGTTGGGACTGGGCTGTTCTTATAGCGATCGGTTCGTGCACGTATGGGCTGGATGCGGTTGTGGTGTCGAAGAGCAATTCTCGGACTAGGGATCTCAGGTGGTAGTAGGAGCCGGTGTAGAAGCTTCTTACCAAATTTGCAGATGAGGTCGTGGTGATGGTCAGTGAGAGTCTAAAGGGTCGGTCAGTGTGTTGAGCGCTTCTTGATATGTGGAGTAGGAAGGGTAGAGAATAATCTTGCATGGCCTCTTTTGCACTTTTTCTAGGTGTTTACGTTGTGTGGCATTTAGGGAGGAAGACCAGGTGGAGGAGGCATAGGTGAGCTTGGGAAGTATGAATGTTGTGTAAACACTGAGGAGCTCGTGTGCAGGACCACCGAGGGACGTGAGTCGGCGTAGGAGGTGGAGACGGAAACTGGAGGATTTGATAACTTCACTGACGTGTGGTTTCTAATTTAGTTTGTTGTCTATATGTATGTGTGTGTGTGTGTGTGTGTGTGTGTGTGTGTGTGTGTGTGTGTGTGTATACTACTGTACTTTTTAGATCCTCCTACGCAACCTAACCTATTATAGTTAAGTATAGTAGGCTATACACTATTTTGTTAGTATGTGTTATAAAATGAAATTGCATGTTATTATTATTAATATTATGATTATTAATATTATTATTATTATTATTTGTAGTAGTAGTAGTATTATTATTATTATTGTTATTATTATTACATGCTAATATAATACTAAGTTGCCCGCCAGATTTCCTCAGAGATGGGAGGAGCACAGTGGCGGCGGTGTTGTTTATACTCCGCCCGATTACTGATTCCTATTCACCGAGCCAGAGCTGGCGGGCGGCGTGTTATGTGCCACGTTTTGTTTCCCATTGGGCGTACCGCTCAGCTGGGGAGTAGGAGATTTCATAAAAAGAAAGTTTGAGTGGAGAGCACACCTTTTCCTTCACATACAGTTATCTTAGACCATCTACTAGTATAATAGTTTGCACAAAAATACTCTACACTCTTTCTAGGTTGTTGCTATTTTTTTTTTTTTTTTTTTTGACTTCTCATCAGATTGTGCATTCAACTAATATACACTATTAGTGTGTTTATTATTATGTTTTATAGTATTATTTCGTATAATATTGGGTAACACAATTAGAGTCACTAGTATAGTATATTATTGGGGTTTATAGCAGTTTGTGGTCTAATAGTATCATGCTTTATGGGTGGTGTTCTATGTAGTGATGATTAGGCAATAAAATATGCTTTGGGGGTTTATAGCAGTTTTTGTGGTCTACTAGTATCATGCTTTATGGGTGGTGTTCTATGTAGTGATGATTAGGCCATAAAATATGCTTTTGGTTTATTGCTAACAAAATATACTTTGCTCTACCGCTGTAGTGCAAAACATGGTGAAACTTACATACACCGTTAATAAAGTATTGATGGAAGAAGAAGAAGAAGAAGAAGAAGAAGAAGAAGAAGAAGAAGACGAAGAAGAAGAAGAAGAAGAAGAAGAAGAAGAAGAAGAAGAAGAAGAAGAAGAAGAAGAAGAAGAAGAAGAAGAAGAAGAAGTAAGAGGAAGAATTGTGGAGGGAATGAACAGTGAGACAATGTAAAGCCTCCGGGATGGCGGCAGCGTTTCTGTTATTAATATATAATAAGACAATAGGAAAATATGTTGTTGTCTCTACCTGTATTATTACCTTTGCGATAGCATGGTTCAATTTTGGGAGGACATAGGAAGGAGCAGGAGGTTAGGAAGGAGCAGGAGGTTAGGAAGGGATTTGTAGTGGGAGAGATAGTGTCTGTGATCCTCGTGTCACCACTCCTCGGATTGTGTCAGTTCAAGTTTAGAAGCTCCAACAACTTTCCTTGAATACGAATTGGCAACCTTTCGATTTACAACAGGTACCTACTTACTGCTACAGTAGGTGAACAGGGACCAAGGGGGCTAGGAATAGTGTCCAAACAACTTGCTCCTGCCTGCCTGTGTGATGTAGTCGTGGCCAGAATTAGGTTAGGATACAGACACATCTGGCAAGTTAGTCACGCTGTACCCATACCGGAACACTCAGCATGTAAACTTTGTGATACACCTTTAAAGCACTACTATATTATTGAATGTGACACTGTCAAAGACTTCAGGCCACCTCACTTATTGTATCTTGAACTATGTCATTACTTCATTGAGGACATTACATTCTTGCTCTTTATCCCAAATTGGCTAGCCCACACTGGTAAATGTGTACTGTACTGTCAATGAATCTGATGTATTTCTTTGTGTATGAACCTGACTGAAAATAAGGTCGCCTCCCTTGCTGCTGCTGCTGCTAAAGCTGCTTCTGCGCCCTTCTAAGTCCCGTTTAAGTCCCCCACCCCAGGCCCCCACAACCGCCCTTCACATCTACACCATTCTAAATCAATTTCACTCTATTTCCACAATACTATGCTAATTACACGTAAAATAGAGTGTTATCCTGCAAAACGTTGATGTCGTATATTTCTCTCTTTAAGTGATATCCTGTGGCTCCGAAAGGAGCCTGTTTGGTTAGGTTGTCTTGTGTGAACGAACCTTGGGTTCTTATTTCTTCTCTGTCTTCTTGGGAGGAGCACAGCTTGGATGTTAGGAAGGACACCCCCTTGGGCAATGGTGACTCCAGACAGGAGCTTGTTCAGCTCCTCGTCATTGCGAATGGCAAGCTGAAGATGACGCGGGATAATGCGGGTCTTCTTGTTGTCGCGGGCGGCGTTACCGGCCAGCTCGAGCACTTCTGCTGCCAGGTACTCCATGACGGCTGCAAGGTACACAGGGGCACCTGCACCAACACGCTCAGCATAGTTGCCTTTACGCAAGAGACGGTGGATCCTACCCACGGGGAACTGGAGTCCGGCCCTGCTAGAACGGGACTTTGACTTGCCCTTAACTTTGCCTCCCTTGCCGCGTCCTGACATGTTGCTGCTGCTGCTTTTCGTGATAGGAGTTAAATTTCCGCCTGACTGACTGATGTTGGGGATTACTGGCCTCTTCGCCATTAGGCTATTTCGGCCGAAGCTGATGTCTTCTTTCTTCTTCTAATCTTGGTCTTCTTTCTTGCTACAACTAATCTGATGTTCTTGTTTCTTCTTTTCTTGTTATTCTTGTGTTCTTCTTGTTCTTGGTATTTTGGTTACTTCTTTCTTCTTGTTGTTTTATTTGGGATGAATTATGGTATGCATGAGTGATATGATGGTGAGTTAGTGACAGACCAGATGAAATGGCTTGTCAGGTGACTAGTTTCTCTGTGATTTTTTATTTTTATTTTTTATTTTGTCTTTTGTAGCCCGTGTCTTTTTGTTTGAATATGTGTTGGTGGGTGTCAGTTTAGCTTGATAAATGTGAGTGTTGTATGTAATGATA
>NW_024730670.1:0-12515 GCF_018991925.1 Homarus americanus
CGCTAATATATATACGACTACAGACAGTTTTGAGTGCACAGGCTGAAGCCCGACATGAAGACGAACGAGCATACACCCACAAATATTTAAGAATGAGCCGTTGGCCTAATAGTCCCCCCAGGCCTACCCCCCACCAACCCCACCCACCCCTCTACCCACCCACCCACCCCTACCCACCACCCACCACCCCTACCCACCCACCCCTCCTACCCACCCCTACACCACCCACCCACCCACCCACCCCTACCCACCCACCCCTCACCCCACCACCCCACCACCTCTACCCACCCACCCACCACCCACTCACCCCACCACCCCACCCCCTAAATTTGTACTAATTAAATACACATTATATTTGACGATATTTCAGCCCCGGTTTTTTAAAGAGTTCAAATTGTTACTTTTTTTCGTGCAGTTAATTTTGCTTAAGGAAAAACATTGGCTTTGTAGCAGTGTCCAATTTGGTTAACTTTAGTTTATGTTAAAGGACAACCTAATTAAATCTAACAACTTAACCTAACCTAACCTAACCTAACCTAACCCAAAATAACCTAACCTAACCTAACCTAACTTAACCTAACCCCAAAATAACCTAACCTAACCTAACCTAACCCAAAATAACCTAACCTAACCTAACCTAACCTAACCTAACCTAACCCAAAATAACCTAACCTAACCCCAAAATAACCTCGCTGATAATGAATTAATCCAATGTATACTGTACACACTCACCTGCCGTCACGCCTTGTCCAGGTGAGTCCTTCGTCAGGTTAATTACTTTAGAAGGTGAGTTTTACCTGAAGGTTGAACCAAAATCCAATTATGACCCAACAAAGAAAACAAACAAGGGCTGTGTGTGTGTGTGTGTGTGTGTGTGTGTGTGTGTGTGTGTGTGTGTGTGTGTGTGTGTGTGTGTGTGTGTGTGTGTGTGTGGGGGGTAAACGTGTGTCCTGGACATTATTTTTACAGTTTTCTTAACATATACCGGCACATGTACACACACACACACACACACACACACACACACACACACACACACACTGTTACTTACACCAAGCCAAATTCCGTTCCCCCCTCTCATAAATCTTCATGATAAATAGAGAAGAGAGGAAGAGGAAATGAAAGAAAGGGAGATAAAAGAGAACATCAAACAGACAGAAGGGAAAGAAAAGGAAGGAATGTGAAGAGAGAATAACGAAGGGAATAATCGAGAAAATCAGATAATGTTACACGAAAGTAAGAAAAGAATGACAGGGAAGAAAGAGAATCAACTGTGTCGCTTAAAGAAAAAGAAGAGAACATGGGAAGAAGGAAGAGAGACTGAAAGATAAAAGAGGATATAAGAAGAAAAGAGTAAGAACGACAAATAATGAAGAAGTAAGAATGACGGAGGAGGAAGAATGTTGTCGAAGGCTAAATTAGATTTCCCTTCGGCCAGGCGCCTGCTTAGGGGTGGGGGGGTGGGGAGACAGGGGGTGTGGGCGGGGCAGGGTGTGGCCGGGGACAGGGGGTGTGGGCAGGGGGCAGGGTGTGGCCGGAGACAGGGGGTGCTGGGGGTGAGCAGGGCAGGGGTGTGTGGCCAGGGCTGGGGGTGTGGGCAGGGTGTTGACAGGGCAGGGTGTGTGGCCAGGGGACAGGGTGTGGCCGGGGACAGGGGGTGTGGGCAGGGGGGCAGGGGGTGTGGCCAGGACAGGGGTGTGGGCAGGGCAGGGGGTGTGGCCAGGGACAGGGGTGTGGGCAGGGGGGCAGGGGGTGTGGCCGGGGACAGGGATGTGGGCAGGGGGCAGGGGATGTGGGCAGGGGGGCAGGGATGTGGGCAGGGCAGGGGTGTGGGCAGGGGTGTTGACGGGCGGGGTGTGTGGCCAGGGACAGGGGTGTGACCGGGGACAGGGGTGTGGGCGGGGGCAGGGGGTGTGACCAGGGACAGGGGTGTGTGGGGACAGGGTGTGAGGGATGTGAACAGGGTGGGGGGTGGGGACAGGGGGTGTGGGCAGGGCGGGTGTTAGTAAGAACTCAAAGCGACGTCATGCAAAAGGTTAGGATTAGGTTAGGTTAGGTTAGGTTAGGTTAGGTTAGGTTAGGTTAGGTTAGGTTAGGCCAATTAAAAAAATATAAGAACCCCTTGTGGATGATGACGTCACCTACTGAAGGCGAAGACTTAACCCCTTCAATAGGATGATCAATGCCCTTGGTTAAGACGACACTCTGTATGCATGGGTTTAAGTCATCGTTATCAAGGGGTTAAATAATCGTACTCAAGGGGTTAAGTCATCGTACTCAGGGTTAAGTCAACGTCCTAAAGGGTTAAGTCATCGTACTCAAGGAATCACCTACACAAGAAGATGGCATTATTATCTGAAAGAAAACACACACATACACACACACACACACACACACACACACACACACACACACACACACACACACACACACACACACACACTCACACACACACACACATACACACACACCACACACACACACACACACACACACACACATACACACACACACGCACACACACAGTCCCCAGCAACAGCCAGGAAGGACGGAGGGTCGTTGCCATTAAATATGACGACCACCGCCGCCCGGATGACGACTTTAACTCGTTTATCAAGAGTGGTCGTAATTTGTCTTCCTTAATACCACCCTGTCAGTGATTAAAACGGTTTAGTAAATGTGTCTGTCGCAATGAGGAACTGACATTCTCTCTCTCCTATCTCCTTCCTTCCTTCCTTCCTTCTTTCCTTCCATCCTTCCTCGCCATCCTATTTCCCTTCCCTACCTCTTCTTTAAAACACCTTCCTATCTTACCATAATTACCACCATAACTCTTACACTTTGCCCTCACACACTATCAGACACACGAGCTATGGCCTCCAGTGTCGTCCAGAGAGAGAGAGAGAGAGAGAGAGAGAGAGAGAGAGAGAGAGAGAGAGAGAGAGAGAGAGAGAGCCACAAAGGGATGAATAGAAACAAAAACACAGGTACTTTGAGAGGTGACTGGCCTTCATCAGCACCAGTAACTCACCCTCCACCTCACTCTTCCCCTCACTCTAACCCCTCTTCCTCCACCCCCCCCATCTCTTTATCCCCTTACACACCTTAGTATCTCACCACCTCCACACGCCCCTAACTCACCATTACCATTAATCTCTCTCACTCCTGTCGACACACAAGCCAGGGTGAGTCGGACCTCCCACCTGTCTCCTTCCACATAAATTTACACACGCCCCAGGATATATATTGAGCTGGCTATCTATCTATCTATCTATCTATCTACCTGTCTGTCTATCTATCTATTTAACTATCTATCTATCTATATATCTATCTATCTATCTATCAATCTATCTATCTATCTAAATATATTCTATTACATATATACGTACTGTACATAATTAACAGCTACATATTTCCTACACCACAATACAATATTTTGCTACACAAACTCGCCATCGACGTACAGTGCCAAGTGAAGCCAAAGTCCGAAGCAGAGGTGTCAAACTCATTTGCCAAAGGGCCAGATTTAATATGAGTACACAGTATGCGGGCCAAGTAACATAATTATGAGCACTTCGGAATCACCTCTTACTAGTACGACAAAATAAGGTGGATTTAGTCTGCCCTCGTGCGAAACCCTTAAGACCAAACAAGTCAAGTGTTTACTACCTTGATCAATCTTATTGTTTGCTACTGCTGCTTACTGGATTGGCAACTCTGTATGGAAGTGCATCAAAGTTTGGCACTAACGACTGAGCTGTAGCAACCTTCAGTATTGAACTGAGGTGCGCATCAGTAAGTTGAGACCTACCGAGACTTGTTCAAGTTCATCACAGAAAGAGTTGTTCACAGACATATGTACTTCCGAACATTGACATAATCTTTGAGGCAAAACATTTAATCCTGGGATAATTTGGTCCAAAATATTGATAAAATGTGCCACCATCAACACTCAAAACTTGTTCCTCAACACAGAATCACACTGGAGCTCAATTAATTCTAACTGAAGATGTTGTGGTACCTCATTAACACCAACAGAGAATGGGTCACGAAAATGAAAAATCCTTCTCAAGTCTTTTAAAGTCAGCAAATCTTTCTGGAACTCATTAATTTGGAAATCTTGATGCAGTTTTTTGTGTTGATATCAGCATAAACTCAGGTGTGCCTTGCAGGACTTCAAGGTCGGAGGGTGAGAATGATTACTTGATAGTTGCCGGTCAAAAAGCTGAAGGATTGAGTATTTTGTTCTAGAAACAGCAGACTATTTTATTCAGCTGAGGATTCACTCACTGTTTAGTTTTAGCTAAAATAAAATATAATACAAACAACAATAAAAAAAAAAAACACCATTACACCACCACAGAATAAGCACGCACACACACACACACACACACACACACACACACACACACACACACACACACACACAATCTCACAGCCAAACTTTCCCTGACCTCCACCACAATAAAGACTCAGTGGGCGTCAATAGAGTCTCCAGGTACAATAAATATGACTCAATAATCGACCTTAAACACAACCAATCATAAACTCCCAACTTCAACGTGAAATAAAACCCGAGCCTGATTGGTCCATACTCACTTCTGAACCCAAGTGGCAGGACCAATCATGATAGAGGTGATGGAGGGGGGTGATGGTTGAGTTCTGAAGGAATAGTCAGCAGCAGCAGCCAATCATAACACGATTTGTCAGTCTTGGGTGATAGTTATTGGGCGTTTGTGTTAGGTGCTAGGTTAGGTTAGGTTAGGTTGGGGTTGGGTTGGGTTAGGTTAGGTTAGGTTAGGTTAGGTTAGGTTGGGTTAGGTTGGGTTAGGTTAGGTTGGGTTAGGTATTATTATCATTAACATCTAATTTATAACTTTTGACTCTCTCTCTCTCTCTCTCTTCTCTCTCTCTGTTTATCTATTTTCTTGAGAATCTATCTATCAGTCTGTCTGTATGTTATGGTACTTTTTATCGACTCTACCTATCTCTATTTTGGCACTGGGGTCTAATAGTACTGGGGTCCATTAGTACTGGGGTCTATTAGTACTGGGGTCTATTTACTGGGGTCTATTAGTACTGGGGTCTATTAATACTGGGGTCTATTAGTACTGGGTCTATTAGTACTGGGGTCTATTAATACTGGGGTCTATTAGTACTGGGGTCTATTAATACTAGGTCTATTGGCAGGGTCTATTAGTACTGGGGTCTATTAATATTGGGCTCTATTAATACTGGGGTCTATTAATACTGGGGTCTATTATTAATACTGGGTCTATTAGTACTGGGGTCTATTAGTACTGGGGTCTATTAATACTGGTCTATTAATACTCGGGTCTATTAGTACTGGGGTCTATTAATACTGGGGTCTATTACTGGGGTCCTAGTAGTACTGGGCTCTATTATACTGGGGTCTTGTACTGGTCTATTAGTACTGGGGTCTATTAGTACTGGGGTCTATTAGTACTGGGGTCTAATAGTACTGGGGTCTATATTAATACTGGGGTCTATTAATGCACAGGGTCTATTAGTACTGGGCTCTATTAATACTGGGGTCTAATTACTTGGGTCTATTAGTACTGGGGTCTATTAGTACTGGTCTATTAATACTGGGGTCTATTAGTACTGGGGTCTATTAGTACTGGGGTCTATTAATACTGGGGTCTAGTGCTAGGGTCTGTGGTACTGGGGTCTATTAATACTGGGGTCTATTGTACTGGGTCTATTAGTACTGGGGTCTATGTACTGGGGCCATTGGGGTCTATTAGTACTGGGGTCTATTAATACTGGGGTCTATTAATTCTGGGGTATTAGTACTGGGGTCTATTAATACTGGGGTCTATTAATACTGGGGTCTATTAGTACTGGGGTCTATTAGTACTGGGGTCTATTAGTACTGGGGTCTATTAATACTGGGGTCTATTAATACTGGGGTCTATTAATACTGGGATCTATTAGTACTGGGTCTATTAGTACTGGGGTCTGTGTACTGGGGTCTATTAGTACTGGGGTCTATTAGTACTGGGGTCTATTAGTACTGGGGTCTATTAATACTGGGGTCTATTAGTACTGGGTCTATTAGTACTGGGGTCTATTAGTACTGGGGTCTATTAGTATTGGGTCTATTAGTACTGGGGTCTATTAATACTGGGGTCTATTAATGCACAGGTCTATTAATACTGGGATCTATTAATACTGGGGTCTATTAGTACTGGGGTCTGTGGTACTGGGGTCTATTAGTACAGGGTCTGTAGTACTGGGGTCTAGTAGTACTGGGGTCTATGTACTGGGGTCTATTAATACTGGGGTCTATTAGTACTGGGGTCTATTAGTACTGGGGTCTATTAGTACTGGGGTCTATTAGTACTGGGGTCTATTAGTACTGGGGTCTATTAGTACTGGGGTCTATTAGTACTGGGGTCTATTAGTACTGGGGTCTATTAGTACTGGGGTCTATTGGTACTGGGGTCTATTAGTACTGGGGTCTATTATACTGGGGTCTATTAATACTGGGGTCTGTTGTACTGGGGTCTATTAGTACTGGGGTCTATTAGTACTGGGGTCTATTAGTACTGGGGTCTATTAGTACTGGGGTTCATGGCACTGGGGTCTATTAATACTGGGGTCTATTAGTACTGGAGTCTAATAAAGTAGAGATTACTTGCCTATGTGGACCCAGAAATCTCAAACTTAACCTAACAACGTAACTAACCTAGCACCAAGCCCCACCTAACCTAACCCCACCTTCAACCCCACCTAACCCTAACCCAACTAGCACCTAACCTAACCCAACCAAACCCCACTAACCTAGCAACCAAAGCCCACTGCCTAACCTAACAACCCAAACCCCACCTAACCTAACCTAACCCAACCCAACCTAACCTAGCAAACCCAACAAAGCCTAACCTAGCAACCCAACACAACCTAACCCAACCTGGCAACCCAACCAAGCCCAACCTAACCTAGCCCCTGGCAAACCCAACCAAACCCAACCAAACCCCACCTAACTAACCCAGCAAGCCCCCAGCCTTCAACCTTAGCCCCACCTAAACCCAACCTAACCTAGCAAACCCCAGCCAAACCCCCACTAGCAACCTAACCTAACCCAGCAAGCCCCACCTAGCCAAACCCAGCAAACCCCACCTAACCTAACAACACCCCACCTAACTCTTAACCCAACCCCACCTAACCTAACCTAACCTAACCTTCGCATATCATTTTCTTATACGTATCACATTCCAGAGAGTAAATAAGGTGAGGAAGAAGGAGGCAGAAGGAGGAAGGGAGGAGAAGGAGTAAAGGAAGGGAAAAGTAAGAGGGAGAAGATGGAGTAGGAGAAGAAGAAAAAGGGGAGGATAAAGACAGAGGAAGAGGGAAGATAAGGGAAGGAAGAGGCAGGGGAGATGGGTGGGGGGAGGGAAGAGGTACTAAGTGTGAAGATTAATTACTCTAGAGGAATAAACCCTTTTTTGCCTCTCCCCTCCTCTCTCTCTCTCATCACCTTACCTTCTCCCTCTCTCCCTCCTCTCTCTCTCATCACCCCTTACCTTCTCCTCTCCTCCTCTCCTCATCTCTCCTCCTCCCCTTATTCTCTCCTCCTCTCTCCTCTCTCTCCTCCCTTACCTTCTCTCTCCTCCTCTCCTCATCCTCTCCTCCCTCATTCTCTCCTCTCCTCTCTCTCTCATCACCCCTTACCTTCTCTCCTCTTCTCCTCACCTCATCTCTCCTCCTCCCCTCATTCTCTCCTCCTCTCCCTCTCTCTCATCACCCCCTACCTTCTCCTCTCCTCCTCCCTCATCCTCTCCTCCTCTCCCTCTCTCTCTCATCACTCCTTACCTTCTCCTCTCCTCGTCTCCTCATCCTCCTCCTCCTCCCTCATTCTCTCCTCTCTCCCCTCTCATCACCCCTTACCTTCTCCTCTCCTCCTCTCCTCCTCCTCATTCTCTCATCCTCTCCCTCTCATCCTCTCCTCTCCTCTAGTCTCTCCTCTTCATTTTTTGTAGTCCCCATCTCGTTTACTCAGAGAATATTATTACTGTTTTTTTGTTGATATTTTATCATTGACTGAGTGTGTTTAGGTAAGATGCTGAGGAGGGATTAATTCAGTAGTGAAAAATGACCTAATCGGTGTTCTCTCTCTCTCTCTCTCTCTCTCTCTCTCTCTCTCTCTCAATCATAAACATCATCGAACAGAGACCAACAATAAACATTCTGAAGGCATACGTATCAACATTCAACAACACTACCACATGCAGGTCGCCGCCCTTGACAATCGTGACAGTAATATGACAGACGTTAACACCGTCATTACGTCCTTTCTGTCAACCACCACATAAAAAAGAATGACAGGACCAACTAATAATAATAATAATAATAATAATAATAATAATAATAATAATAATAATAATAATAATATTAATAATAATATGTAATAATAAATAATATAATAATATTAAATAATAATAATAATAATAATAATAATATATAATAATAATATATAATATAGTAAATAATAATATGATAATAATATATATATATATATATATATATATATATAAAAATAATATACTAATATATATATATATAAAAAAAAAATAATAATAATATAATAAAATAATAATAATATATACAATATACAATAATAATAACAACAGCCTCACTGCAGCTCAATAGACAACAACCCCAGAATTCAGGTACTTTAAAAACCATAAAGGAACCAACACACACACACACACACTTGACCACCGACCAGCCGGGTCAAGACGGGTCAGGCTGCACCTGGCGCTGCTCAGCAGCAGCCGTCAACTATGTTGGCCATACCAACTCCCTCCTGAACCCTCCTCCCCACCGGAATATCAACAAGTTCTCGCGAAGTTACTACTTCACTTGGGAAAGGAATGGAAACAGTGTTGAATAGTGGTGAACAGAGCTTAAGTCAGTGACAAACAACTCGGCAGTTACAGTTGAGTCTTACCCAAGCTAACCTTCACACAGTGAGGTCCCAGGTACTCGTGATAATTCCTGAGACTCACGATAGAGAAGCCTGGGACACCTCCCCCTTGGTGAGTGAAGTCCTGTGACAACAGACCATGTGGTTGTCCCCTTGATGCGACACCACGTAGTGATGAGGTTACAACAGCATCATGTTACTTGTATATTTGTAATTCGTAACCCATTCCCCAAATAGTAACTGTATATTTTCAGCCTTCTGGCTGCAAGCTCTTTCAATAAACCGTTATTTATTTATTATTATTTTATAACACCATCTATGAGATTACTACACGTCAGGCCCTCATACCCATCTGTGAGGAATTACTACCACACGTGATCCCTCATAACACCATCTGTGAGGGAATTACTACACACGTGATGCCCTCATAACACCATCTGTGAGAATTACTACCACGTCAGGCCCCTCATAACACCATCTGGGGAATTACTACACACGTGATGCCCCTCATAACACCATCTGTGAGAATTACTACACGTGATGCCCCTCATAACACCATCTTGTGGAATTGCACACCACGTGATACCCCTCATAACACCATCTGAGGATTACTACACCATCACGCCCCTCATACACCATCTGTGAAGGTACTACACCACATCAGGCCCCTCATAACACCATCTGTGAAATTTACTACATCATCAGGCCCCTCATACACCATCTGTGAGGAGTACCACCACATCCGCCCCTCATACACCATCTGTGAAGGTACTACACGACATCACGCCCTCATACACCATCTGTGATTACTACCACGTCAGGCCCCTCATACCATCACTGTGAAGGAATACTACACCACATCGGCCCCTCATAACACCATCTGTGAGGAACTAGTACTCCACGTGATGCCCTCATAACGCCATCTGAGGGAGTTACTACACTACGTGTCTGCTGTTCAACACCTCAGCTCATGATCTACGTGTGTAAACATTTATCTGTATGTTCACTATGTTCCTTCACCTTTATCTAATGAGCTTTTGTTAAACCACTAATGTATGTAATAAGTCATTTTATGTCCAATGTATATTTTCAGCCTTCGGCCTGCAAACTTTTCAATAAACCGTTTATTATTATTATTTATATATTATTATATTTTTATTTATTTACACACACACACACCCACACACACACACGTCACCCATTCACATATACACCATTTGTGCCCAATGACGTGAAACTCCGCTGAGGGTGAGTGAGAAGAATTTAATTCTCAATTTTATGATGAGAGAGAGAGAGAGAGAGAGAGAGAGAGACAGAGACAGAGAGAGAGAGAGAGAGAGAGAGAGAGAGAGACAGAGAAGAGAGAGAGAGAGAGAGAGGCGACAGAGAGAGAGAGAGAGAGAGAGAGAGAGAAGAGAGAGAGAGAAGAGAGAGAGAGAGAGAGAGAGAGTTTAAGCCAGTGAATTCAGCACTAGACGGTACCAGTGAACCATGACCCCACCAGTGAGATAAGCACCTTGGGAACTGACCGCCATCTCCTGACAAGGAGGTGCTAATCAGTCCACCTAGAACAACAGTGGGTCGGCTTCACACTGACTACGAAGATAACACAACACCAGCAGAGTGAGGTACTGTGACACCACCCACACCACCCGGTGTCCCCATAACCACGTGAGGTCCTTCATATCAACACCCGAGGACGAGTTACTACACCACGTGAACACCACTCCACCTGGTGTCTCCATGACCACGTGAGGTCCTTCATATTAACACCTACGGACGAGTTACTGCATCACGTGAACACCACACCACCTGGTGTCTCCATGACCAGCCCAGGCGGGCCATCAACTGTAAACTATAATCATTTATATGTTTAATTCATGTTCCTTCTTCTTTCAGTCATGAAAGCGTTAAACCCACCCGCCCATGTCTTTGTATGTAATAAGTCATTTTTTGTCAATGTATATTTTCAGCCTTTGGGCTGCAGAGCTTTCAATAAACCGTTATTATTATTATTATTATTTTTATTTGTATTTATTTATTAAACACACACCTAGCCTAACCTGTTGAATGTTGGTACCTGTTGAATGAAGGACATGTTGCTAATACCTGTTGAATTTATCTCACAATGTCAACACGAAAAAATACATCATGTAATTGAAAGAAAATATCGCAGCATATCCATGTTAACACCTTTTCAGAACGATGGTTTAAAATCATATAACCTAACCTAACCTAACCCAAACACAATCAACCTAACCTGAACCAAACCAACTCAACCTAACCTAACCTAACCAAGCTGAGACCAAACAATGCCAAAAAGTGTCCAGGAAATTTTGTCCACAAGTGTACATATAAGACCACGGTGTATAAACACACAAAAATAATCCAAATAATTTCTAACAATGATAATTTCTCAGTGGCAATAATTTTCAAAAGTTTAAACCCAATAATTGTCTCCCCTCGATGACCTTCAGACTTGGGTAAATATCACTGTGATTTTTAATACAGGTATATATGTATTTTTTATGATTTCCAAGTTTAGTAATTTATGGCTAATGAATCCTGGGTACAGAGAGAGAGAGAGAGAGAGAGAGAGAGAGGGGGGGGGGGACTAAACACCCACGAGAACCTCAATGTGTGGGATAACCATAACGCTGCAGCGGCTGTGCTTGTCTTGTCAGGAGAACAACAACAACAACAACAATAAGTAGAACAACAAAACAACAACAAGGAGGAGGAGTAGGAAGAGGAGGAAGAGGAGGAAGAGGAGGAAGAGGAGGAAGATTCTCAACCGCTAATTGTTTCTTCGTCAGGGAAGTTTTCTCCTCTTGAGCGCCGAGAAAGTTGGGAGACACTTCTCTCTCTCCTTTGTGTTCTCCCTGAAGAAGAGGTGTGGCTGAGAGGTCCCCACCCCCTCAGTGAGTCGTCCAACAACACTGTCTTGTTAGCGGCTAGTGTGTGTGTGTGTGTGTGTGTTTTAGTATGTATTTATGTATGTATGTGTATGTATGTGTATGTATGTATGTGTGTTATGTATGTACAGTAAGCGTGTGTGTGTGTGTGTGTGTGTGTGTGTGTGTGTATGTGTATGTGTGTGCGTGTGTACTACTATATGTGTGGTTGTGTATGTGTGCGTGTGTGTATGTCAGTAGCATGTGTGTAGAGTATACAAGACAGCATACGATACACCTAAACACAACTACCAAAACGTTATTCTTACACATTCCTCCCTGCCGCCGCCTCTTGATCACAAAACCCAATAGCCTGTGAAGGGCGACTCATGAGAGCTGTAAAACCTGGAGACATCACCAAGTGGGACCGTAAAATTAATGTGCTGAGATATGTCCAACTTCTCAAAAATTCCGGTGAGGATAAAATGGCCAGAGGAAGTGTTTTATTAAGTGTAAACGAATTTATGGTCACTTTTTATGATCTGACGAGGTGCAGTGAGTGTGTGTGGTGTGTGTGTGTGTGTGTGTATCTGTCTGGTGAGGTGCAGTGTGTCTGTCTGTCTGGTGAGGTGCAGTGTGTGTCTAATAAAAATAATAATAATAATAAACGG
>NW_024730671.1:0-8347 GCF_018991925.1 Homarus americanus
TGAGGGCCCGGCACCCTTCAGTGACATGAAACGGGGTGTGGGGGCAGGACATCCCTACAGTGTTACGAACCGAGGTGTGAGGGCCGGGCACCCCTTCACATGACCCGGGGTGTGAGGGCCGGGCACCCCTTCAGTGCCATAACCCGGGGTGTGAGGGCCGGGCTCCCCTTCAGTGCCATGACCCGGAGTGTGAGGGCCGGGCACCAATCCAGCACCATGGCCCGGGGTGTGAGGGCCGGGCACCAATCCAGCACCATGGCCCGGGGGTGAGGGCCGGACACCCCTTCAATGAAATGACCCGGGGTGTGACGGCCGGGCACCCCTTCAGTGTCATGAATCATGGTGTGAGGGCCGGGGACCCTTTAAGTTCCATGAAACAGGGTGTGAGGGCCGGGCACCCCTACAGGGTTGCGAACCGGGGTGTGAGGGTCGGGCACCCCTTCAGCACCTCCATGACCCGGGGTGTGAGGCCAGGCACCCCTTCAGTGCCATGACCCGGAGTGTGAGGCTGGGCACCCCATCAGTGATTTGACCCGGGAGGTGTGAGGGCCAGGTCCCTCAGCACCTGACCAGGGTGTGAGACACCTTCCAGTGCCATAACCCGGGTTGTGAGGGCCGGGCTCCCCTTCAGTGCCATGACCCGGAGTGTGAGGGCCGGGCACCCCTTCAGTGACATGACCCGGGGTGTGAGGGCAGGATACCCATTCAGTGTCATGAACCTGGGTGAGAGGGCCGGGCACCCCTTCACATGACCCGGAGTGTCAGGGCCGGGCACCCCTCGAGCACCATGACTTGGGGTGTGAGGGCCAGGCACCCCTTCAGTGCCATGACCCGGAGTGTGAGGGCCGGGCACCCTTTCAGTGACATGACCTGGGGTGTAAGGGCAGGGCACCCCTCCAGCACCATGACCCGGGGTGTGAGGGCCGGGCACCCCTTCAGTGTCATTAACCGGGGTGTGACGGCCGGGCTCCCCTTCAGTGCCATGACCCGGGGTGTGAGGGCCGGGCACCCCTTCAGTGACATGACCTGGGGTGTGAGGGCCTGTCACTCCTTCAGTGCCATGAACCGGGGTGTGAGGGCTGGGCACTCGTTTAGCTCTATGACCAGGGGTGTGAGGGCCGGGCACTCATTCAGTGACATGACCCATGGTGTGATGGCCGGGCACCCCTTCAGCTCCATGGCCCGTGGTGTGAGGACCAGGAACCGCTTTAACCCCATGACCCAGGGTGTGAGGGCCGGGCACCCCTTTAGGTCCATGACCCGGGGTGTGAGGGCCGTGCACCTCTTCAGTGACATGACCCGGGGTGTGAGGGCCGGGCACCCCTTTAGTGACATGACCCGGGGTATGAGGGCCGGGCACCCCTGCAGCACCATGACCCGGGGTGTGAGGGCCGGGAACCGTTTCAACCCCATGACCCGTGGTGTGAGAGCTGGGCACCCCTTTAGGTCCATGACCAGGGGTGTGAGGGCCGTGCACCACTTCAGTGCCATGACCCGGGGTGTGAGGGCCGGGCACCCCTTCAGTGTCATGAACCGGGGTGTGAGGGCCGGGCACCCCTTCAGTGACATGACCCGGGGTGTGAGGGCCGGGCACCCGTTTAGTGACATGACCCGGGGTGTGAGGGCCGGGCACCTGTTTAGTGACATGACCTGGGTGTGAAGGCTGGGAACCCCTCTTCCAGCACCATGACCTGGGTGTGGAGGGCCGGGCACCTGTCCAGCACCATGACCTGTGGGAATGGCACCCTCATCAGTGCCATGACCCTGGGTATGAGGGCCGGGCACCCCTTCACTGGCATGAAGCGGGGTGTGGGGGCAGGGCACCCCTTCAGTGACATGAACCTGGGTGTGAGGGCCGGGTACCCTTTCAGTGACATGACCCAAGGTGTGAGGGCCGGGCACCCCTCCAGCACCATGACCCGGGGTGTGAGGGCAGGGCACCCCTTCAGTGCCATGACCCGGAGTGTGAGGGCCGGGCACCCCTTCAGTGTCACCAATCGGGGTGTGACGGCCAGGCACCCTTTCAGTGCCATGAAACGGGGTGTGTCGGCCGGGCACCCCTTCAGGGACATGACCCGGGGTGTGAGGGCCGGGCACCCCATCAGCACCATGACCCGGGGTGTTAGGGCCGGGCACACTTTTAGGTCCATGACCCGGGGTGTCATGGCCGTGCACCCCTTCAGTGACATGACCCGGGGTGTGAGGACCGGGCACCCCTTTAGTGACATGACCCTGGGTGTGAAGGCCGGGCACTCCTCCAGCACCATGACCTGGGGAGTGAGGGCCAGGCACCCCTTCAGTGCCATGACCCGGGTGTGAGGGCCGGGCACCCTTTGAGTGCCATGAAACGGGGTGTGAGGGCCGGGCACCCCTACAGTGCTGCGAACCGGGGTGTAAGGGCCGGGTACCCCTTCACATGACCTGGGGTGTGAGGGTCGGGCACCCCTTCAGTGACATGACCAGGGGTGTGAGGACCGGGCACCTCTTTAGTGACATGACCTGGGGTGCGAAGGCAGGGCACCCCACCAGCACCATGACCCGGTGTGTGAGGGCCAGGCACCTATTCAGTGCCATGACCCGGGGTGTGAGGGCCGGGCACCCCTTCAGTGACATGACCCGGGGTGTGAGGGCCGGGCACCTCATCAGTGCCATGACCCGGGGTGTGAGGGCTGGGCACCACTTCAGTGATATGACCCGGGGTGTGAGGGCCGGGCACCCCTTCAGCACCATGACCCGGGGTGTGAGGGCCGGGCTCCCCTTCAGTGCCATGACCCTGGGTGTGAGGGCTGGGCACCCCTTCAGTGCTAAGGACCTCGGGTGTGAGGGCCGGGCACTTTAGGTAATAATGATCAGGGGTTTGAGGGTCCGGCAAACCTTCAATGCCATGGCCAGGGGTGAGGGCCGGGTACCTCATCAGTGCCATGAACCGGGGTGTGAGGGCCGGGCACCCCTTCAGTGACATGACCCGGGGTGTGAGGGCCGGGCACCCGTTTAGTGACATGACCCTGGGTGTGAAGGCCGGGAACCCCTCCAGCACCATGACCCAGGGTGTGAGGGCCGGGCACCCGTCCAGCACCATGACCCGGGGTGTGAGGGCCGGGCACCTCATCAGTGCCATGACCCGGGGTGTGAGGGCCGGGCACCACTTCAGTGACATGACCTGCGGTGTGAGGGCCGGGCAAACCTTCAGTGCCATGGCCAGGGGTGTGAAGGCAGGGCACCCCTTCAGCACCATGACCCGGCGTGTGAGGGCCGGGCTCCCCTTCAGTGCCATGACCCGGGGTGTGAGGGCTGGGCACCATTCAGTGACATGACCAAGGGTGTGAGGACCGGGCACCCGTTCAGAGCCATGAATAGGGGTGTGATGTCCGGGCACCCCTACAGTGTTATGAACCGGGGTGTGAGGGCCGGGCACCCTTTCACATGACCCGGGGTGTGAGGGCCAGCAACCACTTCAGTGCCATGACCCGGGGTATGAGGGCCAGGCACCCCTTCACTGGCATGAAACGGGGTGTGGGGGCAGGGCACCCCTTCAGTGACATGCACCTGGGTGTGAGGGCCGGGTACCCTTTCAGTGACATGACCCAAGGTGTGAGGGCCGGGCACCCCTCCAGCACCATGACCCGGGGTGTGAGGGCCGGGCACCCCTTCAGTGCCATGACCCGGAGTGTGAGGGCCGGGCACCCCTTCAGTGTCACCAATCGGGGTGTGAGGGCCAGGCACCCTTTCAGTGCCATGAAACGCGGTGTGTCGGCCGGGCACCCCTTCAGGGACATGACCCGGGGTGTGAGGGCCGGGCACCTCATCAGCACCATGACCCGGGGTGTTAGGGCCGGGCACCCTTTTAGGTCCATGACCCGGGGTGTCATGGCCGTGCACCCCTTCAGTGACATGACCCGGGGTGTGAGGACCGGGCACCCCTTTAGTGACATGACCCGGTGTGTGAGGGCCGGGCAACCTTTCAGTGTCATTAACCTGGTTGTGTGGGATGGGCCTATTAAATGCCATGAAACGGGGTGTGACTGCCGGCCATCCATACAGTGCTTTGAAAATGGATGTGAGGTCCGGGCACCCCTTCACTTGACCCGGGGTGTCAGGGCCGGGCACCCCTCCAGCACCATGACCCAAAGGCTGGCACCTATGGGCGACATGAGCCGGGGTTTGGGGGCAGGGCACCCCTACAGTGTTGTGAACCGGGGTGTGAGGGCCGGGCACCCCTTCACTTGACCCGGTGTGTAAGGGCCAGGCACCCCATTAGCACCATGACCCGGGGTGTAAGGGCGGGGCACCCCTTCAGTACCATGACCCGGGGTGTGAGGGCCAGGTACCCCTTCAGTGAAATCACCGGGGGTGTGAGAGCTGGGCACCCCTTCATTGACATGACCCGGGATGAGGGCCGGGCACCCTTTCAGTGACATGACCCGGGGTGTGAGGGCCGGGCACCCCTCCACCACCATGACCCGGGGTGTGAGGTCCGGGAACCCCTTCAGTGCAATGACCCGGGGTGTGAGGGCCGGGCACCCCTTCAGTGACATGACCCTGGGTTTGAGGGCCGGACACCCTTTCAGTTACATAACCCGGGTGTGAGGTTCGGGCACACCTCCAGCACCATGACCCGGGGTGTGAGGTTCGGGCACACCTTCAGTGCCATGACCCGGGGTGTGAGGGCCGGGCACCCCTTCAGCACCATGATCCAGGGTGTTAGGGCCGGGCTCGATTTCAGTGCCAAGAATCGGGGTGTGAGGGCCGGGCACCCCATCAGCTCCATAACCCGGGGAGTGAGGGCCGGGACCCTCAGTGCCACACCTGGGGTGTGAAAGCCGAGCATCCCTTCAGCACCATGACCCGGGGTGTGAGGGCCAGGCACCCCTGCAGTGCCATGACCCTGGGTGTGAGGGACGGGCACCCCTCCACCACCATGACCCGGGGTGTGAGGGTCGGGAACCGTTTCAACCCCATGACCCGTGGTGTGAGGGCTGGGCACCCCTTTAAGTCCATGACCTGGGGTGTGAGGGCCGTGCACCCCATCAGTGCCATGACCCGGGGTGTGAGGGCCGGGCACCCCTTCAGTGTTATGAATCGGGGTGTGAGGGCCCGGCACCCTTTCAGTGCCATGAAACGGGGTGTGAGGTCGGGGCACCCCTACAGTGCTGCGAACTGGGGTGTGAGGGCCGGGCACCCCTTCACATGACCCGGGGTGTGAGGGTCCGGCACCACTTCAGTGAAATGAATCGGGGTGTGAGGGCCGGACACCCCTTCAGCACCATTACCCAGAGTGTTAGGGCCGGGCTCGATTTCAGTGCCAAGAATCTGGGTGTGAGGGCCGGGAACCCCATCAGCACCATGACCCTGGGTGTGATGGCAGGGAACCACTTCAACCCCTGACCCGGGGTGTGAGGGCCGGGCACCCCTCAGGCACCATGACCCGAGGTGTGAGGGTTGGCACCCTCAGGCACTGCACCTGGGGTGTGAGGGCCGGGCACCCTTCAGTGCTGGGCGAATCGTGGTGTGAAAGCCGGGCACCCTCAGCACCATGACCAGGGAGTAAGGAGGTCCAGGCACCCCTTCAGTGCCAAGCGTCCCGGGTGTGAGGGCCAGGAAACCAAGCCACCCATGATCCGTGGTGTGAGGGCTGGCACCCCTTAGTCCATGACCCGGGGTTTGAGGGCCGGGCACCCCTTCAGTGTCGTGAATTGGGGTGTGAAAGCCGGGCACCCTTTCAGTGAGATGAAAAGGGGTGTGAAGGCCGGGCTCCCCTACAGTGCTGCGAACCGGGGTGT
Source organism: Homarus americanus (assembly GCF_018991925.1). Classification (NCBI taxonomy): domain Eukaryota; kingdom Metazoa; phylum Arthropoda; class Malacostraca; order Decapoda; family Nephropidae; genus Homarus; species Homarus americanus. The sequence goes on from NW_024730671.1 coordinate 5,781, forward strand.
GAAGGCCGGGCACCCCTTCACATGACCCAAAAGAGGGCTGAACCGCTTCAATCCTACACCTGCAGTGCCGCCACCCTCAGTCCCGGCGGACCCTAAAAGAAGGCTGCACCCCTTCAGTGACATGACCTGGGGTGTGAGGGCCTGTCACTCCTTCAGTGCCATGAACCGGGGTGTGAGGGCTGGGCACTCGTTTAGCTCTATGACCAGGGGTGTGAGGGCCGGGCACTCATTCAGTGACATGACCCATGGTGTGATGGCCGGGCACCCCTTCAGCTCCATGGCCCGTGGTGTGAGGACCAGGAACCGCTTTAACCCCATGACCCAGGGTGTGAGGGCCGGGCACCCCTTTAGGTCCATGACCCGGGGTGTGAGGGCCGTGCACCTCTTCAGTGACATGACCCGGGGTGTGAGGGCCGGGCACCCCTTTAGTGACATGACCCGGGGTATGAGGGCCGGGCACCCCTGCAGCACCATGACCCAGGGTGTGAGGGCCGGGAACCGTTTCAACCCCATGACCCGTGGTGTGAGAGCTGGGCACCCCTTTAGGTCCATGACCCGGGGTGTGAGGGCCGTGCACCCTTTCAGTGCCATGACCCGGGGTGTGAGGGCCGGGCACCCCTTAAGTGACATGACCCGGGGTTTCAGGGCCGGGCACCTTTTCAGTGCCATGACCCGGGGTGTGAGGGCCGGGCACCCTTTCAGTGCCATGAATCGGGGTGTGATGGCCGGGCACCCCTTCAGCTCCATGGCCCGTGGTGTGAGGACCAGGAACCGCTTTAACCCCATGACCCAGGGTGAGGCTGGCACCTCAGGTCTCATGACCTGGGGTGAGGGCTGTGCACCTCAGTGACATGACCTGGTGTGAGGCTGGGCACCCCTTGACATGACCCGGGGTATGAGGGCCGGGCACCCCTGCAGCACCATGACCCGGGGTGTGAGGGCCGGGAACCGTTTCAACCCCATGACCCGTGGTGTGAGAGCTGGGCACCCCTTTAGGTCCATGACCAGGGGTGTGAGGGCCGTGCACCACTTCAGTGCCATGACCCGGGGTGTGAGGGCCGGGCACCCCTTCAGTGTCATGAACCGGGGTGTGAGGGCCGGGCACCCCTTCAGTGACATGACCCGGGGTGTGAGGGCCGGGCACCCGTTTAGTGACATGACCCGGGGTGTGAAGGCCGGGAACCCCTCCAGCACCATGACCCGGGGTGTGAGGGCCGGGCACCCCTCCAGCACCATGACCCGGGGTGTGAGAGCCAGGCACCCCTTCAGTGCCATGACCAGGGGTGTGAGGGCCGGGCAAAGCTACAGTGCCATGGCCAGGGGTGTGAGGGCCGTGCACCTCATCAGTGCCATGACCCGGGGTGTGTGGAACGGGCACCCCTGAAGTGCCATGAAACTGGGTGTGAGTGCCGGGCACCCATTCATTGCTTTGAACCAGGGTGTGAGGGTAGGGCACCCCTTCACAAGACCCGGGGTGTCAGGGCTGGGCACCCCTCCAGCACCATGACCCGGAGTGTGAGGGCCTGGCACCCCATAAGTGACATGAACCGGGGTTTTAGGGCCGGGCACCCCTTCAGTGACATGAAACGGGGTGTGGGGGCAGGGCATCCCTACAGTGTTATGAACCGGGATGTGAAGGCCGGGCACCCTTTCACATGACCCGGGGTGTAAGGGCCTGGCACCCCTTCAGCACCATGCCACGGGGTGTGAGGACAAAGCACCCCTTCAGTGCCATGACCCGGGGTGTGAGGGCCGGGCACCCTTTCAGTGCCATGAAACGGGGTGTGACGGCCGGGCACCCCTACAGTGCTCCAAACCGGGGTGTGAGGGCCGGGTACCTCTTCACATGACTTGAGGTGTGAGGGTCGGGCAGCCCTTCAGTGAAATGAATCGGAGTGTGAGGGCTGGGCACCCCTTCAGCACCATGACCCAGGGTGTTAGGGCCGGGCTCGATTTCAGTGCCAAGAATCAGGGTGTGAGGGCCGGGCACCCCATCAGCACCATGACCCGGGATGTGAGGGCCGGGAACCGCTTCAACCCCATGACCCTGGGTGTGAGGGCCAGGCACCGCTTTAGGTCCATGACCAGGGGTGTCATGGCCGTGCACCCCTTCAGTGACATGACCCGGGGTGTGAGGGCCGGGTACCCCTTTTTTGACATGACCTGGGATGTGGCTGCTGCGCCCAGCCACACCTGGGTGTGAGGCTAGGCACCCCTTCATACCATGACCCGGGGTGAGGCTGGGCACCACGTTCCTATGACCCAGGTGTGAGGTTGGGCACCCCTCAGTAAGCCTGGGCCAATCGGGGTGAGGGAAGGGCACCTCAGCACCATGACCCGGGGTGTGAGGGCCGGGCACCCCTTCAGTGCCATGACCCGGGGTGTGAGGGCCGGGCACCCCTTCAGTGTCACGAATCGGGGTGTGAGGGCCGGCCACCCCTTCAGTGACATGGCTTGGGGAATGAGGGCCGGGCACCCCTCCAGCACCATGACCCGGGGTGTGAGGGCCGGGCACCCCTTCAGTGCCATGACCCGGGGTGTGATTGACGGGCACCCTTTCAGTGTCA
>NW_024730672.1:0-10891 GCF_018991925.1 Homarus americanus
TGTTATACTCGATCAGGGGACTTTGTTATACTCGCTCAGGGGACTTTGTTATAGTCGATCAGCGAACTTTGTTAAACTCGATCTTGGGACTTTGTTAAACTCGATCAGCGGACTTTGTTATACTCGATCAGGGGGCTTTGATTTACTCGATCTTGGGACTTTGTTTTACTCGATCAGGGGACTTTGTTTTACTCGATCAGGGACTTTGTTATTTTCGACCAAGGGCCTTTGTTTTACTCGAGTCGGGGAATAGGTTATACTCGTTCATGGGGCTTTGTTATACTCGATCAGGGACTTTGTTATACTCGACCAGGGACTTTGTTATACTCGACGAGGGGGCTTTGTTATACTCGATCAGGGGACTTTGTTATACTCGCTCAGGGGACTTTGTTATAGTCGATCAGCGGACTTTGTTATACTCGATCAGGAGACTTTGTTATACTCGATCAGGGGACTTTGTTATCCTCGATCAGGGGACTTTGTTATACTCGATCAGGGGACTTTATTATACTCCATTAGGGTTCTTTGTTAACCTCAATCAGGGGACTTAGTTATACTCGATTAGGGGACTTTGTTATACTCGATCAGAGGACTTAGTTATACTCGATCAGGGAACTTTGTTATACTCGATCAGGGGACTTTGTTATACTCGATCAGGGAACTTTGTTATACTCGATTAGGGTGGCTTTGTTATACTCGATCAGGGGACTTTGTTATACTCGATCAGAAGACTTTGGTATACTCGATCTTGGGACTTTGTTATACTCCATTATGGTCCTTTGTTAAACTCAATGAGGGGACTTAGTTATACTCGATTAGTGGACCTTGTTAGACTCGATCAGAGGACTTTGTTACACTAGATCAGGGGACTTTGTTATACTCGATGAGGGGGGTTTGTTTAACTCGATCAGGGACTTAGTTATACTCGATCAGGGAACTTTGTTATACTCGATTAGGGGACTTTGTTATACTCGATGTTGAGACGTTGTTATAGTCCATTAGGGTCCTTTATTATACTCGATCAGGTGACTTTGTTATACTCGATCCGGGGCTTTATTATACTCGATAAGGGGACTTTGTTATACTCGACCAGGAGACTTTGTTATACTCGATCCGGGGCTTTATTATACTCGGTAAGGGGACTTTGTTATACTCGATCAGCGGACTTTGTTATACTCGATGACGGGACTATGTTATACTCGATCTTGGGACTTTGTTAAACTGGATCAGGGGCCTTTGTTATACTCCATTAGGGGCCTTTGTTATACTCGATCAGGGGGCTTTGTTATACTCGATTAGGGGACTTTGTTATACTCGATCAAGGGGCTTTGTTTTTCTCGATCAAGGAACTTTGTTGTACTCGATCAGGGGACTTTGTTATACTCGATCAGGGGACTTTATTATACTCAATCAGCGGACTTTATTATAATCGATTAGGGAACTTTGTTATACTCGATCAGGGGACTTTGTTATACTCGACGAGTGGCTTTTCTTATATCTCGATCAGGACTGTTTGCACTTCGAACGGGGGACATTTACCGCCCTGCTCGAACAGGGGACTTTTGTTATACGATGAGGGCTTTGTATTATTACTCGATCGGGGGACTTTATTGCACTCGATCAGGGGACTTTGTTATATCTCGATCAGGGACTTTGTTATACTCGATCAGGGACTTTATTGCTCTCGATCTTGAACTTTGTTATATATTAAGGGTCCTTTGTTATACTCGATCAGGGACGCCAGTTACCAGTCAGGACTTTTGACTATGCTCGATCATGGGAATTTGTTATGCTCGATGAGGGGACTTTGTTATACTCAATCAGGGGACTTTTTATATTTGATGAGGGGGCTTTGTTATACTCGATCAAGGGGGCTTTGTTATACTCGATTAGTAGACTTTGTTATACTCGATCAGGGGCCTTCCTTATACTCGATCAGGGGACTTTGTTATACTCGACCAGGGGACTTTGTTATACTCGACCAGGGTGCCTTTGTTATGCTCGATCTGGGTACTTTGTTATACTCGATCAGGGGACTTTGTTATACTCGACCAGGGGCCTTTGTTATACTCGATCAAGGGACTTTGTTATTCTAGATGAGGGGACTTTGTTATACTCGATCTTGGGACTTTGTTAAACTCGATCTTGGGACTTTGAAAAACTCGATCAGCGGACTTTGTTATACTCGATCAGGGGGCTTTGATTTACTCGATCAGGGACTTTGTTATTTTCGACCAAGGGCCTTTGTTATACTCGAGTCGGGGAATAGGTTATTCTCGATCATGGGGCTTTGTTATACACGATCAGGGACTTTGTTATACTCGACCAGGGACTTTCTTATACTCGACGAGGGGGCTTTGTTATACTCGATCAGGGGATTTTGTTATACTCGCTCAGGGGACTTTGTTATAGTCGATCAGCGGACTTTGTTATACTCGATCAGGGGACTTTGTTATACTCGATCAGGGGACTTTGTTATACTCGATCAGGGGACTTTGTTATACTCGATCAGGTGGCTTTGTTATATACGATCAGTGGACTTTGTATATTCTCAACTAGAGACTTTGTTATATTCGGTCAGGGACCTTTGTTATACTGGATCAGGGGACTTTCTTATATTCGATCAGGGGACTTTGTTATACTCGATCATGGGACTTTGTTATACTCGATCACGGGGTTTTGTTATACTCGATCAAGAGACTTTGTATATACTCAACTTGGGACTTTGTTATATTCGTTCAGGGGCTTTTCTTATACTCGATCAGGGGCTTTGTTATGCTCGACCAGGGGGCTTTGTTATACTCGATAAAGGGCCTTTGTTATACTGGATGAGGGGACTTTGTTATTCTCGATCTTGGGACTTTGTTATACTCCATCAGGGGACTTAGTTATACTCGATCGGAAGACTTTGTTATACTCGATCTTGGGACTTTGTTATACTCCAATAGGGTCCTTTGTTATACTTGATCAGGGGACTTTGTTATACTCGACCAGGGGGCTTTGTTATACTCGATAAAGGGCCTTATTTATACTGGATGAGGGGACTTTGTTTTACTCGATCTTGGGACTTTGTTAAACTCGATCAGGGGCCTTTGTTATACTCCATTAGGGGCCTTTGTTATATTGGATCAGGGGACTTTGTTATAATTGATCAGGGGACTTTGTTATGCTCGATCAAGGGGCTTTGTTATTCTCGATCAGGGGACTTTGTTATACTCGATCAGGGGACTTTGTTATACTCGATCAGGGGACTTTATTATACTCAATCAGGGGACTTTATTATAATCGATTAGGGGACTTTGTTATACTCGATCAGGGACTTTGTTATACTAAACGAGGTGGCTTTGTTATACTCGATCAGAGGACTTTGTTATACTCGATGAGGGGGCTTTGTTTTACTCGATCAAAGGACTTTGTTATACTCGATCAAGGGACTTTGTTATACTCGATCAGGGGACTTTGTCATACTCGATCAGGGGACTTTGTTATACTCGATCTTGAGACTTTGTTATACTCCATTAAGGGACTTTGTTATACTCGATGAGGGGACTTTGTTTTAATATATCAGAGGACTTTGTATTACTCGATCTTGGGACCTTGTTATACTCCATTAGGGTCCTTTGTTATACTTAATCATGTTACTTAGTTATACTCGATTAGGGGACTTTTCATACTCAATGAGGGGGCTTTGTTATACTCGATCAGGGACTTTGTTATACTCGATCAGGGGTGTTTGTTTTATTCGATCAGGGGACATTATTATACTCGATCAGGGGACTTTGTTATACTCGATCAGGGGACTTTGTTATACTCGACCAGGGGCCTTTGCTATACTCGATCAGGGGACTTTGTTATACTCGCTCAGGGGACTTTGTTATAGTCGATCAGGGGACTTTGTTATACTCGATCAGGGGGCTTTGTTATACTCGATCAAGAGACTTTGTATATACTCAACTATGGACTTTGTGATATTCGTTCAGGGGCCTTTCTTATACTCGATCAGGGGGCTTTGTTATGCTCGATGAGGGGACTTTGTTATTCTCGATCAGAGGGACTTTGTTATACTCGATCTTGGGACTTTGTTAAACTCGATCTTGGGACTTTGTTAAACTCGATCAGCGGACTTTGTTATACTCGATGAGGGGGCTTTGATTTACTCGATCTTGGGACTTTGTTATACTCGATGAGGGGACTTTGTTTTTCTCGATCAGGGACTTTGTTATTTTCGACGAAGGGCCTTTGTTATGCTCGAGTCGGGGAATAGGTTATACTCGATCATGGGGCTTTGTTATACTCAATCAGGGACTGTGAAGTTATACTCAATCAGGGACTTTATACCTGAGAGGGGGCTTTGTTTACCTCGATCAGGACTTTTGTTATACCATCAGGGGACTTGTTATAAAGTCAGATCAGCGGACTTTGTTGTGCCTGATCTGGGACTTTATATACTCGGGGATCAGGGGACCCGGTGATACTCGATCAGGGGACTTTGCTTAGTACTCAGATCAGACTTTGTTTATACTCCATTAGGGTCCTTTTGTTAAACCCAACTCAGACTTAGTTATACCGATTAGGGGGACTTTGTTATACTCTCGATCAGAGGACTTCAGTTATACTCGATCAGGAACCTCATACTCGATCAGGGATTCCTGTAATACTCGATGAGGGACTTTATATACCTCGATCAGGGACTTTGTTATTCTCGACTAGAAGACTTTACAGGTACTGATCTTGAAAATTTCATATGGCCCATTAGGGTCCTTTGTTAAACTCAATGAGGGACTTAGTTATACTCGATTAGGGGACTTTGTTAGACTCGATGAGAGGACTTTGTTACACTAGATCAGGGGACTTTGTTATACTCGATGAGGGGGCTTTGTTTAACTCGATCAGGGACTTAGTTATACTCGATCAGGGGACTTTGTTATACTCGATTAGGGGACTTTGTTATACTCGATCTTGAGACGTTGTTATAGTCCATTAGGGTCCTTTATTATACTCGATAAGGTGACTTTGTTATAATTTCCGATCCGGGCATTATTATACTCGATATGATTCCTTGTTATACCTCAATCAGGGACTTTTGTTATACTCTGGATCAGGGGACTTTGTTATACCTGATCAGGGACTTTAAAGTTATACTCGATCCGGGGCCATTATACCTTGCAAGGGACTTTGTTATACTCGATCAGGGTGGACTTTTGTTATACTCGGCGAGGGACTATGTTATACTCGATCTTGGGACTTTGTTAAACTGGACTAGGGACTTTGTTATATTCGGTCAGGGGCCTTTCTTATACTCGATCAGGGGGCTTTGTTAAACTCGATCAGGGGACTTTGTTATATTCGATCAGGGGACTTTGTTATACTCGATCAGGGGACTTTGTTATACTCGATCAGGGGGCTTTGTTTTTCTCGATCAAGGGACCTTGTTATACTCAATCAGGGGACTTTATTATAATCGATTAGGGACTTTGTTATACTCGATCAGGGGATTTTGTTATTCTCGACGAGGTGGCTTTGTTATACTCGATCAGAGGACTTTGTTACACTCGAACAGGGGACTTTGTTATACTCGATCAGGGGACTTTGTTATACTCGATGAGGGGGCTTTGTTTTACTCGATCGGGGGACTTTGTTATACTCGATCTTGAGACTTTGTTATACTCCATTAGGGTCCTTTATTATACTCGATCAGGGGACATAGTTATACTCGGTCAGGGGACTTTGTTATACTCGATCAGGGGAATTTGTTATACTCGATGAGGGGACTTTGTTTTTTCATCGATCAGAGGACTTTGTTATACTCGATCTTGGGACTTTGTTATACTCCATTAGGGTCCTTTGTTATACTCAATCATGGGACTTAGTTATACTCGATTAGTGGACTTTTTTATACTCGATGAGAGCGGCTTTGTTATACTCGATCAGGGGACTTTGTTATACTCGATCAGGGGTGTTTGTTTTACTCGATCAGGGGACTTTGTTATACTCGATCAGGGGACTTTGTTATACTCGATCAGGGGACTTTGTTATACTCGACCAGGGGCCTTTGTTATACTCGATCAAGGGACTTGGATATTCTAGATGAGGGGACTTTGTTTTACTTGATCTTGGGACTTTGTTAAACTCGATCTTGGGACTTTGTTAAACTCGATCAGCGGACTTTGTTATACTCGATCAGGGGGCTTTGATTTACTCGATCTTGGGACTTTGTTATACTCGATCAGGGGACTTTGTTTTACTCGATGAGGGACTTTGTTATTTTCGACCATGGGCCTTTGTTATACTCGAGTCGGGGAATAGGTTATACTCGATCATGGGGCTTTGTTGTACTCGATCAGGGACTTTGTTATACTCGACCAGGAACTTTCTTATACTCGACGAGGGGGCTTTGTTATACTCGATCAGGGGACTTTGTTATACTCTTTGCCTTCAGGGACTTTGTTATAGCTCGATCAGCGGACTCTTTGTTTTACTCGGGATCAGGGGACTTTGTTATATCTTTGGATCAGGGACCTGGTTATACCTGGGATCAGGGACTTTGTTAGCAGTCGATCAGGGACCTCCGGTTATAAATTCCATTAGGTCCTTGTTAAACCCAATCAGGACTTAAATATACCTCGATAGTAATTTGTTATACTCTGGGATCAGAGTGGGATTCCTGCTACACTAGATCAGGGGACTCGTGGTTATACCCGATGAGGTATTTGTTTGCCCGAACCGGGGACTTTGTTATACTCTGGATCAGGTATTCTTGTTATACCAGATCAGGGGACTTTGTTATACTCTGAATCTGAGACGTTGTTATAGTCCATTAAGGTCCTTATTATACTCGATCAGGGACTTATTTATACTGATCAGGGATTTTGTTGCACCTGGGATCAGGGGACTTTGTTATTCTCGATCAGGGGACTTTATTTTACTCAATCAGCGGACTTTGTTATACTCGATCTTGGGACTTTGTTATACTGCATTAGGGTCCTTTGTTATATTTAATCAAGGGACTTAGTTATACTCGATCAGGGGACTTTGTATATTCTCAACTAGGGACTTTGTTATATTCGGTCAGGGGCCTTTGTTATACTGGATCAGGGGACTTTCTTATATTCGATCAGGGGACTTTGTGATACTCGATCAGGGGACTTTGTTATACTCGATCAGGTGGCTTTGTTATACACGATCAGTGGACTTTGTATATTCTCAACTAGAGACTTTGTTATATTCGGTGAGGGGCCTTTGTTATACTGGATCAGGGGACTTTTATATTCGATCAGGGGACTTTGTTATACTCGATCAGGGGACTTTGTTATACTCGATCAGGGGCTTTATTATACTCGGTAAGGGGACTTTGTTATACTCGATAAGGGGACTTTGTTATACTCGATGAGGGGACTATGTTACACTCGATCTTGGGACTTTGTTAAAATGGATCAGGGGCCTTTCTTATACTCCATTAGGGGCCTTTGTTATACTGGATCAGGGGACTTTGTTGTAATCGATCAGGGGACTTTGTTATACTCGATCAAGAGACTTTGTATATACTCAACTAGGGACTTTGTTATATTCGTTCAGGGGCCCTTCTTATACTCGATTAGGGGCTTTGTTATGCTCGATGAGGGGACTTTGTTATTCTCGATCAGGGGACTTTGTTATACTCCATCAGGGGACTTAGTTATACTCGATCGGAAGACTTTGTTATACTCGATCTTGGGACTTTGTTATACTCCAATAGGGTCCTTTGTTATACTTGATCAGGGGACTTTGTTATACTCGACCAGGGGACTTTTTTATACTCGATAAAGGGCCTTTGTTATACTGGATGAGGGGACTTTGTTTTACTCGATCTTGGGACTTTGTTAAACTCGATCAGGGGCCTTTGTTATACTCCATTAGGGGCCTTTGTTATATTGGATTAGAGGACTTTGTTATAATCGATCAGGGGACTTTGTTATGCTCGATCAGGGGGCTTTGTTATACCTGACCGGACTTCTATTATACCCTAATTAGGGGACTTTATTAGTTATACTGGATCAGGGGACTTTCTTATATTCGATCAGGGGACTTTGTTATACTCGATCAGGGGACTTTGTTATACTCGATCCGGGGCTTTATTATACTCGATAAGGGGACTTTGTTATACTCGATCAGGGGACTTTGTTATACTCGATGAGGGGACTATGTTACACTCGATCTTGGGACTTTGTTAAAATGGATCAGGGGCCTTTCTTATACTCCATTAGGGGCCTTTGTTATACTGGATCAGGGGACTTTGTTGTAATCGATTAGTGGACTTTGTTATACTCGATCAAGAGACTTTGTATATACTCAACTAGGGACTTTGTTATATTCGTTCAGGGGCCTTTCTTATACTCGATTAGGGGCTTTGTTATGCTCGATGAGGGGACTTTGTTATTCTCGATCAGGGGACTTTGTTATACTCCATCAGGGGACTTAGTTATACTCGATCGGAATTCTTTGTTATACTCGATCTTGGGACTTTGTTATACTTCAATCGGGTACTTTGTTATACTTGATCAGGAGACTTTGTTATACTCGACCAGGGGACTTTGTTATACTCGATAAAGGGCCTTTGTTATACTGGATGAGGGGACTTTGTTTTACTCGATCTTGGGACTTTGTTAAACTCGATCAGGGGCCTTTGTTATACTCCAATAAGGGCCTTTGTTATATTGGATCTGGGACTTTGTTATAATTGATCAGGGGACTTTGTTATGCTCGATCAGGGGGCTTTGTTATTCTCGATCAGGGGACTTTGTTATACTCGATCAGGGGACTTTGTTATACTCGATCAGGGGACTTTATTATACTCAATCAGGGGACTTTATTATAATCGATTAGGGGACTTTGTTATACTCGATCAGGGGACTTTGTTATACTCAACGAGGTGGCTTTGTTATACTCGAACAGAGGACTTTGTTACACTCGAACAGGGGACTTTGTTATACTCGATCAGGGGACTTTGTTATACTCGATGAAGAGGCTTTGTTTTACTCGATCAAGGGACTTTGTTATACTCGATCAGGGGACTTTGTTATACTCGATCAGGGGACTTTGTCATACTCGATCAGGGGACTTTGTTATACTCGATCTAGAGACTTTGTTATACTCCATTAGTGGACTTTGTTTTAATATATCAGAGGACTTTGTTTTACTCGATCTTGGGACTTTGTTATACTCCATTAGGGTCCTTTGTTATACTCAATCATGGGACTTAGTTATACTCGATTAGGGGACTTTTTTATACTCGCTGAGGGGGCTTTGTTATACTCGATCAGGGGATTTGTTATACTCGATCAGGGGTGTTTGTTTTATTCGATCAGGGGACATTGTTATACTCGATCAGGGGACATTGTTATACTCGATCAGGGGACTTTGTTATACTCGACCAGGGGCCTTTGCTATACTCGATCAGGGGACTTTGTTACTCTTGATGAGGGGACTTTGTTATACTCGATCTTGGGACTTTGTTAAACTCGATCTTTTGACTTTGTTAAACTCGATCAGCGGACTTTGTTATACTCGATCAGGGGGCTTTGATTTACTCGATCTTGGGACTTTGTTATACTCGATCAGGGGACTTAGTTTTACTCGATCAGGGACTTTGTTATTTTCGACCAAGGGCCTTTGTTATACTCGAGTCGGGGAATAGGTTATACTCGATCATGGGGCTTTGTTATACTCGATCAGGGACTTTGTTATACTCGACCAGGGACTTTCTTATAGTCGACGAGGGGGCTTTGTTATACTCGATCAGGGGACTTTGTTATACTCGCTCAGGGGACTTTGTTATAGTCGATCAGCGGACTTTGTTATACTCGATCAGGGGACTTTGTTATATTCGATCAGGGGACTTTGTTATACTCGATCAGGGGACTTTGTTATTCTCGATCAGGGGACTTTGTTATACTCCATTAGGGTCCTTTGTTAAACTCAATCAGGGGACTTAGTTATACTCGATTAGGGGACTTTGTTATACTCGATCAGAGGACTTTGTTATACTCGATCAGGGGACTTTGTTATACTCGATCTTGAGACGTTGTTATAGTCCATTAGGGTCCTTTATTATACTCGATCAAGGGACTTAGTTATACTCGATGAGGGGACTTTGTTATACTCGATGAGGGGACTTTGTTATTCTCGATGAGGGGACTTTATTTTACTCGATCAGCGGACTTTGTTATACTCGATCTTGGGTCTTTGTTATACTGCATTAGGGTCCTTTGTTATACTCAATCAAGGGACTTAGTTATACTCGATCAGGAGACTTTGTATATTCTCAACTAGGGACTTTGTTATATTCGGTCAGGGGCCTTTGTTATACTGGATCAGGGGACTTTCTTATATTCGATCAGGGGACTTTGTGATACTCGATCAGGGGACTTTGTTATACTCGATCAGGTGGCTTTGTTATACACGATCAGTGGACTTTGTATATTCTCAACTAGAGACTTTTTTATATTCGGTCAGGGGCCTTTGTTATACTGGATCAAGGGACTTTTATATTCGATGAGGGGACTTTGTTATACTCGATCAGGGGACTTTGTTATACTCGATGAGGGGACTATGTTACATTCGATCTTAGGACTTTGTTAAAATGGATCAGGGGCCTTTCTTATACTCCATTAGGGGCCTTTGTTATACTGGATCAGGGGACTTTGTTGTAATCGATCAGGGGACTTTGTTATCCTCGATCAAGAGACTTTGTATATACTCAACTAGGGACTTTGTTATATTCGTTCAGGGGCCTTTCTTATACTCGATCAGGGGCTTTGTTATGCTCGATGAGGGGACTTTGTTATTCTCGATCAGGGGACTTTGTTATACTCCATCAGGGGACTTAGTTTTACTCGATCGGAAGACTTTGTTA
>NW_024730673.1:0-21982 GCF_018991925.1 Homarus americanus
GTTGCTGTCATGTGTCTAGTGTTGCTAGTGTTGCTAGTGTTGCATCATGTGTCTAGTGTTGCTGTCATGTGTCTAGTGTTGCTGTCATGTGTCTAGTGTTGCTGTCATGTGTCTAGTGTTGCTGTCATGTGTCTAGTGTTGCTATCATGTGTCTAGTGTTGCTGTCATGTGTCTAGTGTTGCTACCTATGTGTCTAGTGTTGCTGTCATGTGTCTAGTGTTGCTGTCATGTGTCTAGTGTTGCTAGTGTTGCTGTCATGCGTCTAGTGTTGCTATCATGTGTCTAGTGTTGCTATCATGTGTTTAGTGTTGCTGTCATGTGTCTAGTGTTGCTGTCATGTGTCTAGTGTTGCTGTCATGTGTCTAGTGTTGCTGTCATGTGTCTAGTGTTGCTGTCATGTGTCTAGTGTTGCTATCATGTGTCTAGTGTTGCTGTCATGTGTCTAGTGTTGCTGTCATGTGTCTAGTGTTGCTGTCATGTGTCTAGTGTTGCTGTCATGTGTCTAGTGTTGCTAGTGTTGCTGTCAAGTGTGTCTAGTTGCTTACCATGTGTCTAGTGTTGCCATGTTGCTAGTGTTATGTCATGTGTCTAGTGTTGCTATCATGTGTCTAGTGTGTTGCTACCATGTGTCTAGTGTTGCTGTCATGTGTCTAGTGTTGCTGTCAAGTGTCTAGTGCGTTGCTGCCGCGTGTCTAGTGTTGCTGTCATGTGTCTAGTGTTGCTACCATGTGTCTAGTGTTGCTGTCATGTGTCTAGTGTTGCTGTCAAGTGTGTCTAGTGTTGCTAGTGTTGCTGCTCCAGTGTTGCTACTGGCGTGTCTAGTAGTTGCTACCATGTGTCTAGTGTTGCTGTCATGTGTCTAGTTAAGGTCAAGTGTCTAGTGTTGTCATGTGTCTAGTGTTGCTGTAATGTTTCTAGTGTTGCTGTCATGTGTCTAGTAAGCTGCTTCTGCCGCGTGTCTAGTGTTGCTCTCATGTGTTCCTAGTGTTGCTGTCATGTGTCTAGTGTTGCTGCTCATGTGCTCCAGTGTTGCTGCCTATCTAGTGTTGCTGCTCATGTGTCTAGTGTTGCTATCATGTGTCTAGTGTTGCTGTCATGTGTCTAGCGTTGCTGTCAAGTGTGTCTAGTGTTGCTGCCTGCTGTGTCTAGTGTTGCTGTCATGTGTCTAGTGTTGCTGCTCATGTGTTAGTGTTGCTATCATGTGTCTAGTGTTGCTGTCATGTGTCTAGTGTTGCTGTCATGTGTCTAGTGTTGCTGTCATGTGTCTAGTGTTGCTGTCATGTGTCTAGTGTTGCTGTCATGTGTCTAGTGTCGCTATCATGTGTCTATAGTGTTGCTGTCATGTGTCTAGTGTTGCTGTCACGTGTCTAGTGTTGCTGTCAAGTGTCTAGTGTTGCTGTCATGTGTCTAGTGTTGCTGTCATGTGTCTAGTGGTGTTGCTGTCATGTGTCTAGTGTTGCTATCATGTGTCTAGTGTTGCTATCATGTGTCTAGGTGTTGCTGTCATGTGTCTAGTGTTGCTATCATGTGTCTAGTGTTGCTGTCATGTGTCTAGTGTTGCTGTCAAGTGTCTAGTGTTGCTGTCAAGTGTCACGAGGTAAGAGGGACCGTTATCCGTGGTATGTGAGCAGCCCTCCTAGACCCGCTATAACACCACGTCAATACACTGGTGAAGAGTCGCACTTTCTCAACGTAAAGAGGCCACCGCTACACCGTGAGATAGGTTCAAGGGCGGCTATCATGAAGAACACTTAGTGAACACTGAACAAGGTGTAAAGGTGCCCATAACCAGCCCATGAGCTATTTGGGGGTCTGGGATAAATTGGAATCTGTGTATTTATGAAGACACAACCTGATCAATGGAGATTTACCAGCCGAAGCATTGGGGAGTTGACCGTGTAATAATTACGCTATGTTGGTGCTGGTGCCTAGTGGGGCAGCTGCACGTGTTGTACTACATTACTAGGTGGTGGTGAACAGCTGCACGTGTTGTACTACATTACTGGGTGGTGGTGAGCAGCTGCACGTGTTGTACTACATTACTAGGTGGTGGTGAACAGCTGCACGTGTTGTACTACATTACTAGGTGGTGGTGGAACATGCACGTGTTGTACTACATTACTAGGTGGTGGTGGAACAGCTGCACGTGTTGTACCATTACTAGGTGGTGGTACAGCTGCACGTGTTGTACTACATTACTAGGTGGTGGTGGGAACAGCTGCACGTGTTGTACTACATTAGGTGGTGGTGGAACAGCTGCACGTGTTGTACTACATTACTAGGTGGTGGTGGGGCAGCTGCACGTGTTGTACTACATTACTAGGTGGTGGTGGAACAGCTGCACGTTGGTAATTACATTACTAGGTGGTGGTGGAACAGCTGCACGTGTTGTACTACATTACTAGGTGGTGGAACAGCTGCACGTGTTGTACTACATTACTAGGTGGTGGTGGAACAGCTGCACGTGTTGTACTACACAATAGGTGGTGGTGGAACAGCTGCACGTGTGTACTACATTACTAGGTGGTGGAACAGCTGCACGTGTTGTACTACATTACAGTGGTGGTGGGCAGCTGCACGTGTTGTACCACATTACTAGGTGGTGGTGGCTGCACTGTTGTGCTACATTACTGGTGGTGGTGGAACAGCTGCCGTGTTGATTACTAGGTGGTGGTGGAGAGCTGCACGTGTTACTACATTACTAGGGTGGTGGTGGAGTTAGCTGCACGTGTTGTACTACATTACTAGGTGGTGGTGGTGGCAGCTGCATGTTGTACTACACATTAGGTGGTGGTGGTGCAGCTGCACGTGTTGTACTACATTACTAGGTGGTGGTGGGGCAGCTGCACGTGTTGTACTACATTACTAGGTGGTGGTGAACAGCGAACGTGTTGTACTAATTTAGGTGGTGGGGGAGCTGCACGTGTTGTACTACATAGGTGGTGGTGGGGCAGCTGCGTGTTGTACTACATTACTAGGTGGTGTTGGAGCAGCTGCGTGTTGTACTACATTGCTAGGTGGTGGTGAGCAGCTGCACGTGTTGTACTACATTACTAGGTGGTGGTGGAGCAGCTGCACGTGTTGTACTACACATTAGGTGGTGGTGGTGTGCAGCGTAGTGTTGTACTACATCATTAGGTGGTGGTGGAGCAGCTGCACGTGTTGTACTACATTACTAGGTGGTGGTGGAGCAGCTGCACGTGTTGTACTACATCATTAGGTGGTGGTGGAGCAGCTGCACGTGTACTACATTAGGTGGTGGTGGCAGCTGCACGTGTTGTACTACATTACTAGGTGGTGGTGGAACAGCTGCATGTTGTACTCCATTACTAGGTGGTGGTGAGCAGCTGCACGTGTTGTACTACATTACTAGGTGGTGGTGAGCAGCTGCACGTGTTGTACTATTACTAGGTGGTGGTGGGCAGCTGCACGTGTTGGTACTACATTACTAGGTGGTGGTGGGGCAGCTTCACGTGTTGTACTATTACTAGGTGGTGGTGGGCAGCTGCACGTGTGTTGTACCATTAATACCCTGTTTTGCACTTTTACTCATGGAAATTCATTATATATTGACAATATTTCGCATTATACCACTGTTTCATGACCTTTGACACCATCTCATTATAAATCGACATTCCATCAGATTACTTGGACAGACTTGCAGATATTACACCGACAGGTCACCACTAATACAGTCAACCGGTATAAATAGTGTCTTATGGTATTGAACTCTAGCTCTCAAACAGTCTTCTAGCAGTACTGTATTCCGTTTTCGATAATGTTACCGTGTATATATTTTAAATATTATCAGTGTTATTAAGGCTTAACCTATTGACTCATATATTTTTATAATAGTTCTGTACACACACAGTTTGTCTCACTGTTATGAAGTGTCTCGAGTATTGTTTCAATGATGTTTATTTATGAAACATTCGAATGATACTTAATTGTTTCGAGTTTTGAACTGTGTTAAAAATAAACTGAGAAGTAGTGAAGTTAAGTATAAATGGGGTGGTATGCGTCCGTGACAGTTGAAGTAAAAGAAACAAAGCTAGTCAGTGTTCGGGTCACTAAGGAGGTAAGGGTATGGGCGTGGGGTGAGACTCCTGAATAGCTTGTCTGGGCTCCTCTGCCAAGTTTTTAAACAGGCGATGTTAGGTTGTGTGTGTGTGTGCCTGAAGCAACACTTTATGATGTCTGATTCATCTTTGACTTACAGTAGAGCTTTGGGTGGTAGATCCCATTATTTAACAGCTGGTGCCTTATTAGGAGGGAAAATATTGACCAACACACCTGAGCTGCTTCTCTCAACAGATTAGAACGAGAGAGCGAGAGGCATTGTTTATAACACTGTATAGTACTATTAGCTACTTAATAAGCCTTTATATAGTTGAAGTTGACGAATGTAATATATTTTTTATATAAGTAATATTTTCCATGGAAGTAACATTGTTACTTTAGTTTACAGAATATTTACGATGTAAGTATTGTGTGTTTAAAGAATTGAAAATATTTATTTTAAAGACAGTTTATTGTAAGATTATTGAGGAGAACGAACTGAGGGTGTGTATGTGTGTGGGGGAGGAAGGCCTAGCAACGACACACAGTGTTGGAGATGTTGAGTACGGCACTGCGTTCCCTGCTGTGTGGGGAGTCGTGCCAGTATGAAGGAAGAGCTGAAACACTTAAGATGAAACCTACAACACTTGCAAACAGCCTGGCTCATAACCTCACCTACACAGCACAACCACCAGCACACAACCTAACTCATAACCCCTCACCTACATACAACACCAGCACACAACCTAACTCATAACCCTCCACCTACATACAACACCAGCCACACAACTAACTCCTTAGCCCTCTTACTACATACAACACCAGCACAACCCTAACTCCTTAACCCTCACCTGCTCCATACAACACCAGCACACAACCCTAACTCACCAGCCCTCACCTACAACACAACACCAGCACACAACCCTAACCAGCAGCCTCACCTACCTTCAACACCAGCACACAACCTAACTCATAACCTCACACCTACATACAACACCAGCACACAACCTAACTCATAACCCTCCACCCCTACATACAACACCAGCACACAACCTAACTCCATACCTCACCTACATACAACACCAGCACACAATAACTCACCCTCACCCACACCTTGCCAGCACACAACCTAACTCTTAGCTCCACCTACATACCTTCCAGCACACAACCTAACTCATAACCCTCACCTACCCTTACAACACCAGCCTTTGGCTAACTCATACCTCACCTACATACAACAACACCAGCACACAGCCTGGCATAACCCACCTACGCCTGGCACCAGCACACCAGCCTAACTCCCCAGCCCTCACTACATACAACACCAGCACTACAGCCTAACTCATAACCCACTCACTTACATACAACACCAGCACACAACCCTAACTCATACCCTCACCTACATACTGCTTCAACTGTAGCCTAACTCATAACCCTCACCTACACATACCAACACCAGCACACAGCCTAGCTCATACCCTCACACCCCACATACAACACCAGCACACAACAACTCACCAACCCTCACCTACATGACACCACTGACACACAACCTAACTCACAACCTCACCTACACCCACAACACCAGCACACAGCCCTAGCTCATGCCCCTCACCTACATACAGCACCCAGCACAACCTGGCTCATGCCCTGCACACATACAACACCAGCACACAACCCTAACTCCTTAGCCCTCACCTCCATGCAACACCAGCACACAACCTAACTCACCCTCACCTACATACAACACCAGCACTGGCCTTTGCTCAGCCTCACCTACAGCCTAGCACCAGCACCACAGCCTAGCTCACCAGCCCTCTTACCTACGCCCTGGCCACCAGCACACAGCCTAACTCCTTAGCCCTCACCTACATACAGCACCAGCACACAACCCCATGCTCATACCCTCACCTACATACCAAGCACCAGCCACACAACCCCTAACTCATACCCTCTCCACCTACATACAACACCAGCACACAACCTAACTCATGCCTCACCTACATACCAGCACTGTACACAACCTAACTCATGCCCTCTTACCGCCTGCAGCACACAGCCTAACATGCCCTCACCTACATACAACACAGCACACAGCCTAACTCCCTTAGCCCTCACCTACATACACAACACCAGCACACACAACCCTAACTCATACCCTCACTTTCACACATGTACAACACCAGCACACACAACCTGTCCCAACCTCACCTACACACCAGCACACACAGCCCCTAACTCCTTGCCCTCACCATACAACACCAGCACACAGCCCTGGCTCCATAGCCCTCACCTACGCCACAGCACCAGCACACAGCCTAACTCACTTAACCCTCACCTACATACAACACCAGCACACAACCTAACTCATAACCCTCACCTACATACAACCTCCAGCACACAGCCTAACTCATACCTCACCTACACTTGCCTGTACCAGCCACACAACCTAACTCATACCCTCACCTGCACTGTACCAGCACACAACCTAACTCATGCCTCACCTACATACAACACCAGCACACAACCCTAGCTCATACCCTCACCTACATGCAACACCAGCACACCAGCCTAACTCATGCCACCCTCACCTGCACAACACACCAGCACACAACCCTGCTCCTTGCCCTCACCTACATACAACACCCAGCACACAACCCTGTCATAACCCCTCACCTACATACCAACACCAGCAACCACTAGCTCATAGCCTCACCTGCATGCAACACCAGCACAGCCCTAGCTCATGACCTCTACCTGCATGCAACACTGGCACACAACCTGCTCATGCCACTCACCTACATACAACCCCAGCACAACCTAACTCATGCCACTCACCTGCACTTGCAACGCCCGGCACACAGCCTGGCTCATAACCCCTCACCCATACCAGCACCAGCCACACAGCCTAACTCCATACCCTCCTGCATACAACACCAGCACACAACCCTATAGCACTCATACCTCACCTACATACAACACCAGCACACAGCCTAACTCCTAACCCTCACCACCCTTCACAACACCCAGCCCCACTGCAACCTAACTCACAACCCTCACCTACGCCCACAACACACTGACACACACAGCCCTAACTCATTACCCTCACCTGCATACAACACCGGCACACAACCCTAACTCCCATGCCTCACCTACACATACAACACCAGCACACAGCCTAACTCTGCCCCCTCACCTGCAGCCTGCCCAGCACACAACCCTCGCTCATACCTCACACACCACATACACCAGCACAAACCCTAACTCCACCCAGCCCTCTTCATACAACACCAGCACACAACTAACTCACCAACCTCACCTACATACCAGCACCAGCACACAACCTAACTCTTGCCACTCCACCTACATACCAACACACCAGCACAAAGCCCTAACTCATGCCCTCACCTACATACAACACCAGCACACAACCCCTGCTCATGCCCTCACCCTACAGCACAACACCAGCCCCAACCCTAGCTCTGCCCTCACCTACATACACCAACACCAGCACACCCAGCCTAACTCCTTGCCCTCACCTACATGCAACACCATGGCTTTCAACCTAACATAACCCTCACCTACATACAACACCAGCACTGACCTAACTCATGCCACTCACCAGCATACTAACACCAGCTGGCCTAACATTACCTCACCCTACATACAACACCAGCACACAGCCTAACTCATTTATAACCCTCACCCTGCATACCAACACCAGCACACCACAGCACAACTCCCTGTGCCCTCACCTACGCTGCTGGCACACCAGCCTAACTCCCATAACCCCTCACCTACATACAACACCAGCACACAACCCCTGCTCATGCCCTCACCTACATGCCTGACACACAGCCTGTCCTTGCCTCACCTACATACCTTCCAGCACACAACCTAACTCATGCCCTCACCTCATACAGCACCCAGCACACAGCCCCCTAACATAGCCTTCTTACTGCCCCAGCCTTACCAGCCACACAACCCTAACTCTGCCTCACCTACATAACACCAGCACACAGCCTAACTCCCATGCCTCACTTACCACATACAACACCAGCACACAACCCTAACTCATAACCCTCACCTACATACCAACACCAGCACACAACCCTAACTCGCCCTCACCACCATACAACACCAACACAACCTAACTCATACCTCACCCTACATACTAGCACCATGCCTGACCTAACTCATACCTCCTACATACCAGCACCAGCCCACCCCAGCCCTAACTCCACCAGCCCTCACCTACATACACAACACCAGCACACAGCCTAACTCCCCAGCCCTCACCTACATACAACACCCAGCACAGCCTAACTCCTTGCTACCCTCACCTACAGCCCACAGCACCAGCACACAGCCTAACTCCATACCCTCACCTACATGCAACACCAGCACACAACCTAACTCCTTGTAGCCCTCACCTACATACCAGCCACCAGCACACAGCCTAACTCAGCAACCTCCACCCCATACAACACCCAGCACACACAGCCTAACTCATACCCTCACCTGCATACACATACAACACCAGCACAGCCCTAACTCCTTGACCCTCACACTGCATGCAACACCCATTTTGGCTGGCTCATGCCCTCCCACCACATACACCTTGCCAGCGCACAGCCCCTGTCGCAACCCTCACACCACTTCCAGCACCAGCACAACTGTAACTCATGCCCTCCACCCCACCGCCCACAACACCAGCACACAACCCTAACTCATGCCCCTCACCTACGCCTGCTTCAGCACACAACCTAACTCATACCTCACCTACATACTGTACCAGCACACAACCTAACTCATACTCTCACCTACATACAACACCAGCACACAACCTATCACCCTCACCTACATACAACACCAGCACACAACCTAACTCATAGCCCTCACCTCACATACAACACCAGCACAACCCTAGCTCATACCCTCACCTACATACAACACCAGCACACAACCTGCTCATGCCCTCACCTACATGCACCAGCACCAGCACAGCCTGCTCCTTACCCTCACCCTACATACAACACCAGCACACAGCCCTAACTCATGCCCTCACCTGCAGCACAACACCAGCACAACCTAACTCATACCCTCACCTACATACAACACCAGCACACAGCTTCTTTCATGCACCTCACCTGCATACCAGCACCAGCACACAGCCTGGCTCATAACCTCTTACCACACCTGCTTCCAGCACACAACCTAACTCATAACCCTCACCTACATACAACACCAGCACACAACCTAACTCATAACCCTCACCTACATACAACACCAGCACACAACTTAACTCATACCCTCACCTACATACAACACCAGCACACAACCTAACTCATACCCTCACCTACATACAACACCAGCACACAACCTAACTCATACCCTCACCTACCAACCATTTTACATTTTTATGATAAGTACATTAATTGTGGAAGAGATAACACCTTTGTTACTGATATTGTTAACTTGATAGCACTAGATACCTCAGTTAAGACCTGATAAAGGTATATCCCAGGTTACCACGAAACTTATCCTTGTGGACAAACTTATCACCCATTTCATTCCCTTTAGAAGTATATTATGGAAACTCATCAGGTGATCCATATGTGATTTTAAGTCAAACAGTCGAGGCTACAGCAGTGTGAAGAGCTAACACAAATAGATATGACTCAGACAGGTCGGTGAGAGCTTCCGGTGTCTAGCAGGAGGAGGTTCACCACCGTACTATCAGACGCCAAGGACCGACTCTTGTGTTCGCAGTTATCGTACACAATTTCGTTGTTTTAATACTTTTGGTTTTAATGGTCAGAAACAAGACTTTATTAGTGTGCCCCCTCCAAAAAAAAGTTTTACTGAAGTCTAAGATGGCACATAACAGGTTTGGTAGTAACGTGATCAAACCTACAGTATATGGGGTGTAAATGAAACATCCAATACACTGTGCAAGTGACGCTTAGTAACAATAATAATGCCATATGATTTGTATTGGTATTAACATTTCTAGGAAGTGTTCAAGTTCCACCCCTCTTGCTCAATGCAGGGCTCAACCCGCCGTACTAGTGAGTGTGGCACACGTTCAAAGACCCCAGTGGTGTTGAGAATGTTTGCCACACTGTCCCGTACACGGCGCCACAATTCCTCACGGTTTGCAAATCTCTGTAACATACATCTTGCTCTTTATGTGACCCCACAGGTAGAATTCAGGGGGATTTATGTCAGGTAACTGTAGGTTTCATCACAGTACAGTACGGTACAGTAATCATAATGTAATCAAAGTATTTTTACGGATTGTCCGAGGAATTTCAGAACGAACACTGCGACTCCTGTTGTCTTGGTAGGGGTGTCAAATTCCTTCGTCCATTGTCACAAAATCGTAAAGATAATTTTTGGAGCGAGTGACCTGGAAACAGTAATGATTGTGGTAAAAAGAATACTGTATGTATTAAGTCACCAGACGCAGCTCCTGATATAGCGAATAAGTTAGGATACATTGGGTTAGGTTAGACTAAGTTAGGTTACATTGGGTTAGGTTAGACTAAGTTAGGTTACATTGGGTTAGGTTAGACTAAGTTAAGTTACATTGGGTTAGGTTAGACTAAGTTAAGTTACATTGGGTTAGGTTAGACTAAGTTAGGTTACATTGTGTTAGGTTAGACTAAGTTAGGTTACATTGGGTTAGGTTAGACTAAGTTAAGTTACATTGGGTTAGGTTAGACTAAGTTCGGTTACATTGTGTTAGGTTAGACTAAGTTAGGTTACATTGTGTTAGGTTAGACTAAGTTAAGTTACATTGGGTTAGGTTAGACTAAGTTAAGTTACATTGTGTTAGGTTAGACTAAGTTAGGTTACATTGTGTTAGGTTAGACTAAGTTAAGTTACATTGGGTTAGGTTAGACTAAGTTAAGTTACATTGGGTTAGGTTAGACTAAGTTAAGTTACATTGGGTTAGGTTAGACTAAGTTAGGTTACCTAAGATTATGTTTGATTACATTAGGTTAAGTTAAAATGGGTTAGATGAGATTAAATTTGGTAAATCAAAGAGACGAATTAGTTAATATTGACCTTAGAATATGTCCTAACACCCATTGTATAGTGGCTACAAAAGTCCTTGACTATTTTAAGTTAGGACTACACCACTTACGAGACATTACTGCTCAAATACAACCTAACCTAACCAAACTAAAGTTAACCTAACCTTACGTAACCCCTTCCCCAGGTAACGTGAAACAAGCTAATCATCAGGGCATCAGAACCGCTCCTGTTAATCAAGGGGTTAAAGCCATCGTACTCGGGTTAAAAGCATCGTACTCAGAGGGTTAAAGTCATCGTACTCGGGTTAAAAGCATCGTAAGTCATCGAACTCAAGGGTTAAAGCCATCGTACTTAAAGCCACGTACTCAAAGGGTTAAAGCCAGTGTACTCCAATGTTAAAGTAATCGTACTCAGGGGCTAAAGTCATCGTACTCAAGGACTGCTACATATGAAGAATGGGGATTTTAATATTACACCATCTCTTGATTAAAGCCTTCAGCCAGTAAAGGTTGGGTAAGGTTGGGTTAGGTTTGGTTAGGTTAGGTTAGGTTAGGTTAGGCTAGGCTAGGTTAGGTTAGGTTAGGCTAGGCTAGATTAGGCTAGATTAGGTTTGGTTGGGTTAGACTACATTAGGTTAGGTTAGATCTTGAACAGCCAAAGCCCAAAGCGTTAAACCCACAGGTGTGAGAGATATTGCATCGTTATGTTAGGTCCTGTGACAGTCCCCTGCCTTCCTCTCCTCTCTCCATCCTCCATATCTCCCGTCTCCACCTGGGTTCTTCGGCTCTGATAAATAAATAAATAAATAAATAAATAAATAAATTAGCAGGTAAAGTTATCAGACTTTCTACCACATTAAATTGTCTTGACCGAGATTAGTAAACATGCAACCTTCTCATTTAGTTGTGTTTATGACTTAATGGATCAACACACACACACACACACACACACACACACACACACACTGCTAAATTAACAATGACCAAGGTTAGGTTTGGTTAGGTTAAAATAGGCTAAGTTAGACTAGGTTGGAGTGATCCCGGTATGAGACTACCATACAAACAGATATATTACAGACTAGCAGCACTGTTCGTGTTTATGGGGGAGTGGAGGCTGGTCACAAAAGATGTTCATCAGATCTAGTGGTCAAGATACTGTGGCGTTGAGTGTTACAGAGTATTTTCTGTACGTTGATTAGTTCAGTATATAGGAAATGACTTAGTTACTAGATTAAAAAAGTTGATATAATTTTAGTATATCAGCTACCTTGCCGTCAGCTATAAAGTGCTGTAACATTACTCACACAGTGCTTGGATCTGTCCTTAAAGGGAGTTTTTTTTTTCCCAGTCTAAGACGTAGTGTTGGAGTGTGTGGCAGTATGTGTGGCCACACACATTACATTTAGTGTTGGAGTGTGTGGCCGTATGTGTGGCCACACACTTTACATTTAGTGTTCGTAGTGTGTGGCCGTATGTCTGGCCACACACTTTACATTTAGTGTTCGTAGTGTGTGGCCGTATGTCTGGCCACACACTTTACATTTAGTGTTGGAGTATGTGGCCGTATGTCTGGCCACACACATTACATTAGTGTTCGAGTATGTGGCCGTATGTCTGGCCACACACATTACATTTAGTGTTGGAGTGTGTGGCCGTATGTCTGGCCACACACTTTACATTTAGTGTTGGAGTGTGTGGCCGTATGTCTGGCCACACACTTTACATTTAGTCTCGTTCACATCTGCTTGAGGAACATTCTGCCAGAGGTACTTATATCCTAACCTTAGTCTAGCAGTTACAACATCTTGTAATATAGTGATCTTGTTACTTGCTCCATATACATGTTTCACTTGATACAGCTCATCATGGTAAACAATCGACTGATAATTAGTGGCTGTTTGCACTTGTCTGCTTGCTCCAAATACACCAACAAGATATTTCCTGATTACAGTTCTTAAGGTTCTGGTTGACAGTCCTAGATTGTATTCAACATTATAATTCTTGGACGCGAGTTTCTCTAAGGTATCAACTCTGCCGTGTTCCCTGAGGCCTTATCACGTGAGAGGGGATCCACAGCAGCTTGATCCTGACACCCTCGTCAACAAGACATATTCTTGTGTTTGGTTTCAGAGACAAGCGGGTGACAATCTGAGTTTAGGGTATCAAGAGCAAGTAGTGTGTGTGTGTGTGTGTGTGTGTGTGAGTGGGTGTGTGTGTGTGTGTGTGTGTTCCACCACCATCTTCACCACTTGAGAATAATATTTTCCTGTGATATCTCTTAATTATCTTCTTCAATAATTATGATAATCTTCCTCAAACAGTTTAAGTTATTATCTAATTTTGTGATCAATAATGCGGTAATCCAGCCAGCCAGGTTAACACACACACACAATGGTTGCCCCTCATGTAACGAGGATGGCCGGCCTTAAGGTGTAGAAGTTGTCCCCAACACAACAACCACACCCTGAGTTAACGAGCTGTATGACCCAGTGTTTAAGGTGTTGAAGCTGTCGCCATCACAACAACCACACCCTGAGTTAACGAGCTGTATGACCCACTGTTTAAGGTGTAGAAGCTGTCACCAACACAACAACCACACCCTGAGTTAACGAGCTGTATGACCCAGTGTTTAAGGTGTTGAAGTTGTCGCCAACACAACAACCACACCCTGAGTTAACGAGCTGTATGACCCAGTGTTTAATGTGTTGAAGCTGTCGCCATCACAACAACCACACCCTGAGTTAACGAGCTGTATGACCCAATTACTGCTGGGTAGACAGAGGCAAATGGCGTAAAGAAACTTACCCATAGTTTCACCCTGCCCGGGGATCGAACTCGGGTTCGCTTGCTTGCGAGGCGAGAATGCTGACCATAAACCACACAAACACACACACACTCTGTTACTACTACTACTAATAATAATTTGCTCTCACTCAGAGGCGAGTATGACTATCATCCTGCCATGGTACAATAATATGAGCTATTAGGGATGTTACCTTCATTGGTGAGTTCTGAGGTGACTAAAGAGGCCGATACAGGACCGACTCTCCCTCCCTCCACCACTACCCCCACTCCCTCCCTCCACCACTACCCCCACTCCCTCCCTCCCTCCCTCCGCCACTACTCTCTCTCCTTCCCCCCACCACTACTCTCCCTCCCTCCACCACTCTCCCTCCTCCACCACTACTCTCTCTCCCTCCTCCACCACTACTCCTTCCTCCACCACTACTCTCCCTTCCTCCACCACCACTCTCCCTCCCTCCACCACTACTCTCCCTCCTCCACCACTACTCTCTCCCTCCCTCCACCACTACCACTACCCTTCCTCCACCACTACTCTCCCTTCCTCCACCACTACTCTCCCTCCCTCCACCACTACTCTCTCTCCCTCCCTCCACCACTACTCTCCCTCCCTCCACCACTACTCTCCCTTCCTCCACCACTACTCTCCCTTCCTACACAATGGCACCCAGTCTGAGTTTTTTCCCATCCAAACGAGGGTTAAACAAGGGTGTAAACTGGCACCAACACTTTTCCATTTTCTTCGCTGCCTTCAACACTCGTGAGTGCCAATTTAGCTGGCGGGGTGGACATGGGTACCGGATGTAGGGTCTCTTCAACACAAGACGACTCCAGGCAAGAACAAAGGTGTCGGCAGCTTCCATCATTGAACGTGACCTACAGTACAAGATATCCTGAATACCTACACAGATGCTTATGCACACCTTGGCCTTGAGGTGAATGTGTGTAATACTCAGGTTATATTCCAGCCTATCCCTGGTTCAGCTACACCTCAACCATCCATTCAGCTTAACAGTACTACCCTCTCTAATGTTTCCCACTTTCAGTGTCTCGGTACCCACCTGTCCACCACCGCCGACATCGATGAAGAGATTCAACATCGGATCAGATGTGCATCTCAAGCCTTTGGCAGACTCTGTACCCGTGTCTTCAGCTGTAGGGAGTTGAAATTACCTGCAACGTTGGATTTATATCAAGCAGTGGTCTTCCCCACCCTGCTATATGGCAGCTAGACATGGGTCACATACAGGAGGCACCTCAAGGCACTTGAAATTTTTCACCAACGTAGTCTACGTTCCACCAGATTTGCAGATGAGGTCGTGGTGATGGTCAGAGAGAGCCGAGAGGGTCTGTGTGTTGAGCGCTTCTTGATATGTGGAGTAGGAAGGGGAGAGAATAATCTTGCATGCCCTCTTCTGCACTTTTTCTAGGCGTTTACGTTGTGTGGCATTTAGGGAGGAAGACCAGGTGGGGGAGGCATAGGTGAGCTTGGGAAGTATGAATGTTGAATAAACACTGAGGAGCTCGGGCGCAGGAACTCCGAGGGACTTGAATCGGCGGAGGAGGTGGAGACGGAAACTGGAGGATTTGACAACTTCACTGACGTGTAGTTTCCAATTTAGTTTGTTGTCTATGGTGACCTCGAAGAGCTTAGTGGAGTCCACAACCTGGAGTGTGTTGGGACCAAAGTAATGGAAGGGGTGGGACAACGTCGGAGGAGAGGTTGATGTGCATAACCATGGTCTTGGTATGGTTGATGGTGACATGGTTGTTGGTGGCCCAGTTTTGGAGACTGTTCAATAAATCCTGAAGGGCGGTATAGTCGGGAGCAGAATTGTTGACGCTGATCCCAATGGTGGAGTCGTCGACATATTTCCAGCGAGCAGAGGTTTCTCTTAGGGCATCATTGATAAGCATAAGGAAGTATAGTGGTCCCATCTTGGTGACTTGGGGGACGCCACAGGTGAGTGACTGAAAGGTGGAGACAGCCCCTCCGAAGTGTACAGCTTGGCGTCGGTCACTGAGGAAATCTGTAAGCCATGGTATAAGACTTGGAAACCCGAGGTCTATAGCTTTGTTGAGTGGTGTGTGTGTGTGTGTGTGTGGGTGTGTGTCCTTGAGCAGTTCAGTGTTGTGTGGTGAGGCGTTGATGAAGGTGTGAGGGAGGGAGTGAGGGAAGGTGTGAGGGAGGGAGTGAGGGAAGGTGTGAGGGAGGGAGTGAGGGAAGGTGTGAGGGAGTGGGGAAGGTGTGAGGAGGAGTGGGGAAGGTGAGGAGGGACGGCAGTGTTCTTCTTGCCATTTCTGAGTCATCACACTTCACTGTTATGTCTCACACCCGTGAACATTCTGGAGTCACACACACACACACACACACACACACACACACACACACACACACACACACACACACACACACACACACACACACACACTACTTGCTCTTGATACCCTAAACTCAGATTGTCACCCGCTTGTCTCTGAAACCAAACACAAGAATATGTCTTGTTGACGTGGGTGTCAGGATCAAGCTGCTGTGGATCCCCTCTCACGTGTTAAGGCCTCAGGGAACACGGCAGAGTTGATACCTTAGAGAAACTCGCGTCCAAGAATTATAATGTTGAATACAATCTAGGACTGTCAACCAGAACCTTAAGAACTGTAATCAGGAAATATCTTGTTGGTGTATTTGGAGCAAGCAGACAAGTGCAAACAGCCACTAATTATCAGTCGATTGTTTACCATGATGAGCTGTATCAAGTGAAACATGTATATGGAGCAAGTAACAAGATCACTATATTACAAGATGTTGTAACTGCTAGACTAAGGTTAGGATATAAGTACCTCTGGCAGTATGTTCCTCAAGCAGATGTGAACGAGACTAAATGTAAAGTGTGTGGCCAGACATACGGCCACATACTCGAACACTAATGTAATGTGTGTGGCCAGACATACGGCCACATACTCCAACACTAAATGTAATGTGTGTGGCCAGACATACGGCCACACACTACGAACACTAAATGTAAAGTGTGTGGCCAGACATACGGCCACACACTACGAACACTAAATGTAAAGTGTGTGGCCAGACATACGGCCACATACTCCAACACTAAATGTAATGTGTGTGGCCAGACATACGGCCACACACTCCAACACTACGTCTTAGACTGTGAAAAAATAGAACCTTCTAGAGATAGATCCTAGCCACACTGTGTGCGCAATGGTACAGCACTTTATCTGTACGAGAAGGTAGCTGATATATAGTACTAAAGCTGTATCCACACTTCACGTTTGGTAGGCGAGTAAACTTCTCTGTACTGAACTAAACAATGTACTGGGAGTAACTCTCAGGGCCACAATATCCTGATCACCTTCTGTGACCTCTACAGAAATACTTTTGCGTTCCCGTTAACAGAAAGAGTATGAGGCGCCCAATAAACTAGCTACTGTACGTGGCAAATTTCAAATCACACACACACACACACACACACACACACACACACACACACACACTAATAATAATAATAATAATAATAATAATAATAATAATAATAATAATAATAATATATGTATATATGTATGTGGGGAACAGAAAAAGCAGTTACGGTAACATCAAGAAAATTCACAAGGGTTATTGTATTTTCTCGTGATGGGTGGCAGGGCAGCAGGATGGGGCGGGTGGCAGGGCAGCAGGATGGGGCGAGGTGGCAGGGCGGCAGGATGGGGCAGGTGGCAGGGCAGCAAGGTTGGGGCGAGTGGCAGGGCAGCAAGGATGGGGCGGGTGGCAGGGCAGCAAGGATGGGAGGGCAGGTGGCAGGGCAGCAGGATGGGGGCAGTGGCAGGGCAGCAAGGATGGGGCCGGGTGGCAGGGCAGCAGGATGGGATGGGTGGCAGGGCGGCAAGGATGGGGTGGTGGCAGGGTGGAGGACTAATTTCAGGTTACCTCCACCACCTGTTATTAAACCACCCTCCCTCACCACACACCACCTCCTCCCCTCACTACACCTCCCTCCCTCACCACACACCTCCCTCCTCCTACACACCTCCTCCTCACCACCCCACCTCCCTCCCCTCACCACACACCTCCTCCCCTCCCTACCACACACCTCCCTCCCCTCACCACCTCCCTCCCTCACCACACCTCCCTCCCTCACCACACACACCTCCCTCCTCACCACACACCTCCCTCCCTCACCACACACCTCCCTCCCCTCACCACACCACCTCCCTCCCTCACCACACACACCTCCCTCCCTCACCACACACCTCCCTCCCTCCCACACACCTCCCCTCCCCTCACCCACCTCCCTCCCTCACCACACACCCTCCCTCCCCTCACCACACACCCTCCCTCCTCCCTCCCCACCTCCTCCCTCCCTCACCCACACACCTCCCTCCCCTCACCCACACACCTCCCTCCCCACCCACACACCTCCCTCCCTCACCCACACCTCCCCTCCCCTCCCCACCCCCCCCCTCCCTCCCCTCACCCCACACCTCCCTCCCCTCACCCCCACCCCTCCCTCCCCTCCCCACACACCTCCCCTCCCTCCCACCCACACACCTCCCCTCCCCTCCCCCACACCTCCCTCCCTCACCCCCTCCCCTCCCTCCCCCCACACCTCCCTCCCCTCCCCACCTCCCTCCCCCCCCCCCTCCCTCCCCTCCCCACCCCCCCCTCCCTCCCCTCCACCCCCCCTCCCCTCCCCACCACCTCCCTCCCTCACCACACCTCCTCCTCACCACCACCTCCCTCCCTCACTACACACCTCCCTCCCTCACCACACACCTCCCTCCCTCACCACACCTCCCTCCCTCACCACACACCTCCTCCCTCACCCCACACCTCCTCCACCCCACACCTCTCTCCCCACCCCACCACCTCCCTCCCCTCACCCCCCACACCCCTCCCCTCCCTCCCCCACCCCCTCCCTCCCCTCCCCACCACCCCTCCCCTCACCCCCACACCTCCCTCCCCTCACCCCCCCCTCCCTCCTCACCCCCACACCTCCCTCCCCTCACCCCCCCTCCCCTCCCTCCCCCACACCTCCCTCCCCCACCCCACACACCCCCCTCCCCTCACCCACACACCTCCCTCCCCTCCCCACCCCACCCCCCTCCCTCCCTCACCACTCCACCTCCCCTCCGTCGCCCACACACCTCCCTCCCCTCCCCCACACCCCCTCCCCTCCACTACCCCCCTCCCTCCTCCTCCCCACACCTCCCCTCCCCTCACCACACACCTCCCTCCCTCACCACACACCTCCCTCCCTCACCCACACCTCCTCCGTCGCCACACCTCCCTCCTCCCCCACACCTCCCTCCCTCACCACACACCTCCCTCCTCCCACCACACCTCCCTCCCTCACCCACACACCTCCTCCCTCACCCACACCTCCCTCCGTCGTCACCACCTCCCTCCGTCGCCACACACCCTCCCTCCGTCGCCACACCTCCCTCCGTCTCCCCCCTCCCTCCCTCACCACACACCTCCTCCCTCACCACACCTCCCTCCGTCGCCACCTCCCTCCTCACCCACACACCTCCCTCCGTCTCCCACCTCCCTCCCTCACCCCCCTCCCCTCTACACACCTCCCTCCCCTCCTACACCTCCTCACCACACCTCCTCCGTCACCACACACCTCCTCCGTCGCCACACCCTCCCCTCACCCACCCACCTCCCTCCGTCGCCACACACCTCCCTCCCCTCACCACACCACCTCCCTCCGTCGCCCACCTCCCTCCCCTCACTACACACCTCCTCACCACACACCTCCCTCCGTCGCCACACACCTCCCTCCCTCACCACACAACTCCCTCCATCGCCACACACTCCCTCCGTCGCCACACACACCCTCCTCCGTCGCCACACACCTCCCTCCGTCGCCACACACCTCCCTCCTCACCACCACACACCTCCTCCGTCGCCACACACCTCCCTCCCTCCCACACACATCTCCCTCCCCCTCTCTACACACCTCCCTCCACACACCTCCTCCGTCTCCCCCTCCTCCCTCACCACACAACTCCCTCCGTCCCGCCACACACCTCCTGTCGCCACACACCTCCCTCCGTCGTCCCCACCTCCCTCCATCCTCCCCTCCTCCCTCCTCACCACACAACTCCTCCGTCGCCACCTCCCTCCGTCGCCACACCTCCCTCCTCACCACACAACTCCCTCCGTCACCCACACCTCCCTCCGTCGCCACACCTCCCTCCCTCACCACACAATCCCTCCGTCACCACCCCTCCTCCGTCCCACACCTCCCTCCTCCCCACTCCCTCCTTCACCACACATCTCCCTCCCTCACCACACACCTCCCTCCTTCACCACACACACCTCCCTCACCACACAGACATATTGTAGCATTGTCTTATCTACGATTATACTGTGTGTGTGTGTGTGTGTGTGTGTGTGTGTGTGTGTGTGATCCTGGATGAGGTAGCTACTGTCATCAGGGCCTGGTGGAATCTCAGCAAGGGTGTATAAAGCAGGAGGACCTCTGTTTACCAGCCGTCTCTCTGGAGAATATATGGGAAAAGGAAGACATCCCCAATTTCTTAAAGACGCCTCCACCGTCAATATTTATAAGAACAAGGAGACCGGTCAGACTGGCAACTACTGCAAGATCTCTCTGCTGTCCATATCTGGCAATATTATCGCCCTAGTCCTCCAAACAGACTTCTTCCTGGGGCGGAAAACTTCCTCCCAGAATCTCACTGTGGCTTTATACCATCACGTGGCACCACTGACTTGATCTTTACTGCCCACCAGATACGGGAAAAGTGCAGAGAACAACGTCGTTACCTGTACATGACCTTCATTCGACTATAACCAAGGCCTTCGACTCAGGTTAACAGGAAACCCTCTGGTGGACCCTCAGCCGTTTCGCTGCCCACAAAATTCATCGTCATTGTGAAACCTCCACGATGGCATGGACGGCAGTGTCCTGCACAGCGGCATCCAGTCTAACTTCTTCCCCCATCAAGAGTTAAACAAGTGTGTGCTGGCACCAACTCTTTTCCATTTTCTTGGCTACTTTCTTTACTCATGTCAGTGCCAATTTAGCCAGCGAGGTGGACATGCAGTACAGGGTAAAGGGTCTTTCAACATAAGACGACTCCAGGCAGGAACTTTGGTGTCCGCAGCTTCCATTAATTAACTTCAGTATGCAGACCACCTCACCCTTGTCGCTCACACTGAACGTGACCTACGGAGATCTTGTACATATGCACACTTCGGCCTTGAGATGAGTTTATTTAAAACTCAGATTCTGTTTCAAGCTGCCCCTGGCTCCAGACACCTCTACCATCCATCGAGCTTATTGGTACTACCCTCTAGGTCTGGACTCTTATGTTTACCCACCACGCGGTCATCTGTGGAGAGATTCAACCTCGGATCAGATGTGTATCGAACAATAGAACAAATGCCAGTATTCTCCTGACACCAACTGTAGGGGCATCAGGGCTACCATATCCATGAACAACTACGTTGGGCTGGCCATGTTACTCGCATAGACGACAGTAGACTGCCAGTAGCTGCACTTTCCAATCACCTAACGAATAGTAAATGTAACGCTGGCGGGTAACTGAAAGACAAACCTGAAAAAGTGCCGTCGACCCCATCACCTCTTGGAGGCACCACATGCGAGTATAAATACTTTTGAGATATCCCGACTGCAAACCAGGCAGACAAGCGCCAACCGGAAAGACGTTGCCGCCTCCTCCACACACTAGATGTAGCCTCACATGTGCAACATCTGTGAACGACCATCGGTCGTAATATCGGCCTCTTTGGTCGCTTCAAACTCACCAACCTAGGTGACATCCTTAATAACTCATATCATTGTATCATAGCTGGATGATCGTCATACTCGATTCAGTGACAGAAAAGTAGTAGTAGTAGTAGTAGTAGTAGTGGTATGTGGTGTGTGTGTGTGTGTGTGTGTGTGTGTGTGTGTGTGTGTGTGTGGAAGTCCTCTACATATGGCACCTTTCGGCAGGTGACTCCTAATCTTTCTCTTGTTCACCTTTCCGCCTATGATTCCTTCGCTCAATGCTGACATTACCAAGATAGT
>NW_024730674.1:0-4998 GCF_018991925.1 Homarus americanus
TCTAACCAACTTTCGAGGAAAGTAGATATTTCCCATTTTTATGATACAAATTTCCGTTTTCTATGATACTATTTTCGGGAAATGTTTATTCAACTTTCGCGGAAAGTAGATATTTCCCATTTTTATGATACAAATTCTGTTTTCTATGATACTATTTTCGGAAAATTTGGTTATCTAACCAACTTCCCGAAAGTAGATATTTCCCATTTTTTATGATACAAATTTCAGGTTTTCTATGATATTCTATTTCGGGAAAGTTGTTTATCTAACCAACTTTCGCGGAAAGTAGATATTTCCCATTTTTATGATACAAATTTCTGTTTTCTATGATAATCTATTTTCGGCATATTTGGTTATCTAACCAACTTTCCCGGAAAGTAGATATTCTCCATTTTTATGATACAAATTTCCTGTTTTATGATAATCTATTTTCAAAATTTGGTTATCTAACCAACTTTCCCGGAAAGTAGATATTTCCATTTGTGATACAAATTTCCTGTTTTCTATGATAATCTACTTCGCAAAATTAGTAATTTTCCCAAAATTCGAAAAATCTATTCCCGAAAAATCGAATATCTACTTTCCCGAAAAGTAGAATCTATTCACTTTCGGGAAAGTAGATAACCAACTTTCCGGAAAGTAGATATTTCCATTTTTTATGATACAAATTTCCTGTTTTCTATGATAATCTATTTTCGGGAAAGTTGTTTATCTAACCAACTTTCGCGGAAAGTAGATATTTCCCATTTTTATGATACAAATTTCCGTTTTATGATAATCATTTTCGGCAAATTTGGTTATCTAACCAACTTTCCCGGAAAGTAGATATTTCCCATTTTATGAAACAAATTTCCGATTTCTATGATAATCTATTTTCGGAAAGTTGTTTATCTAACCAACTTTCGCGGAAAGTAGATATTCCATTTTTATGATACAAATTTCCTGTTTTATGATAACTATTTTCGGCAATTTGTTATCTAACCAACTTTCCCGGAAAGTAGATATTTCCCATTTTTATGATACAAATTTCCGTTTTCTATGATAATCTATTTTCGAAAATTTGGTTATCTAACCAACTTTCCCGGAAAGTAGATATTTCCATTTTTGTGATACAAATTTCCTGTTTTCTATGATAATTCATTTTCGCAAAATTAGGTAATATTTCAAAATTCGAAAATCTATTCCCCGAAAAATCGATAATCTACTTTCCTGAAAAGTAGAAAATTTATCTATATTTCGGGAAAGTAGATAACCATCTTTCCCGGAAAGTAGATATTTCCATTTTTATGATACAAATTTCCTGTTTCTATGATAATCTATTTTCGGGAAAGTTGTTTATCTAACCAACTTCGCGGAAAGTAGATATTTCCCATTTTTATGATACAATTTCCTGTTTTATGATATCTATTTTCGGCAAATTTGGTTATCTAACCAAATTTCCCGGAAAGTAGATATTTCATTTTTTTGATACAAATTTCCTGTTTTCTATGATAATCTATTTCGGCAAATTTGTTATCTAACCAACTTTCCCGGAAAGTAGATATTTCCATTTTTGTGATACAAATTTCGTTTTCTATGATAACCTACTTCGCAAAATTAGGTAATATTTCCAAATTCGAAAATCTATTCCCCGATCGATAATCTACTTTCCCGAAAAGTTGAAAATCTATCTACTTTTCGGGAAAGTAGATAACCAACTTTCCCGAAAGTAGATATTTCCCATTTTTATGATACAAATTTCCTGTTTTATGATAATCTATTTTCGAAAGTTATTTATCTAACCAACTTTCGCGAAAGTAGATATTTCCCATTTTTATGATACAAATTTCCTGTTTTCTATGATAATTCATTTTCGGCAAATTTGGTTATCTAACCAACTTTCCGGAAAGTAGATATTTCCCATTTTTATGATACAAATTTCCTGTTTTCTATGATAATCTATTTTCGGAAAGTTGTTTATCTAACCAACTTTCGCGGAAAGTAGATATTTCCATTTTTATGATACAAATTTCCTGTTTCTATGATAATCATTTTCGGCAAATTTGTTATCTAACCAACTTTCCCGGAAAGTAGATATTTCCATTTTTATGATACAAATTTCCTGTTTTCTATGATAATCTATTTACGGAAAATTTGGTTATCTAACCAACTTTCCGGAAAGTAGATATTTCCCATTTTTTGTGATACAAATTTCCCGTTTTCTATGATAATCTACTTCGCAAAATTAGGTAATATTTCAAAAATTCGAAAATTCATCTCTGAAAAATCGATAATCTACTTTCCCGAAAAGTTGAAAATCTATTTACTTTTCGAAAGTAGATAACCAACTTTCCCGGAAAGTAGATATTTCCCATTTTATGATACAAATTTCCCTGTTTCTATGATAATCTATTTACGGAAAATTTGGTTATCTAACCAACTTCCCCGGAAAGTAGATATTTCCCATTTTTATGATACAAATTTCCTGTTTTACGATAATCTATTTTCGGAAAGTTGTTTATCTAACCAACTTTCGCGGAAAGTAGATATTTCCCATTTTTATGATACATTTCGTTTCTATGATAAAATTTGGTTATCTAACCAACTTTCCCGGAAAGTAGATATTTCCCATTTTTATGAAACAAATTTCCGATTTCTATGATATCTATTTTCGAAAGTTGTTTATCTAACCAACTTTCGCGGAAAGTAGATATTTCCTTTTTATGATACAAATTTCCTGTTTTCTAGATATCTATTTCGGCAATTTTGTTATCTAACCAACTTTCCCGGAAAGTAGATATTTCCATTTTTATGATACAAATTTCTTTTCTATGATAATCTATTTCGGAAAATTTGGTTATCTAACCAACTTTCCGGAAAGTAGATATTTCCCATTTTGTGATACAAATTTCCGTTTTCTATGATAATCTACTTCGCAAAATTAGGTAATATTTCCAAATTCGAAAAATCTATTCCCCGAAAATCGATAATCTACTTTCCTGAAAAGTAGAAAATCTATTCATATTTCGGAAAGTAGATAACCATCTTTCCCGGAAAGTAGATATTTCATTTTTTATGATACAAATTTCCTGTTTTCTATGATAATCTATTTTCGAAAGTTGTTTATCTATCCAACTTTCGGGAAAGTAGATATTTCCCATTTTTATGATACAAATTTCCTGTTTCTATGATAATTCATATCTGGAAATTTGGTTATCTAACCAACTTTCCCGGAAAGTAGATATTTCCCATTTTTATGATACAAATTTCCTGTTTTCTATGATATCTATTTTCGGCAAATTTGTTATCCAACCAACTTTCCCGGAAAGTAGATATTTCATTTTGTGATAAATTTCCCCTTATGATAATCTACTTGCAAATTAGGTATTTCCCAAAATTCGAAAATCTATTCCCGAAAATCGATAATCTACTTTCCCGAAAAGTAGAAAATCTACTTTTCGGAAAGTAGATAACCAACTTCCCGGAAAGTAGATATTTCCCATTTTTATGATACAAATTTCCTGTTTCTATGATAATCAATTTCGGAAAGTTGTTTATCTAACCAACTGCGAAAGTATTTCCCATTTTTATGATACAAATTTCCTCTGTTTTCTATGATAATCTATTTTCGGCAAAGTTGTTTATCTAACCAACTTTCCCGGAAAGTAGATATTTCCCATTTTTTATGATACAAATTTCCTGTTTTCTATGATAATCTATTTTCGGAAAGTTGTTTATCTAACCAACTTTCGCGGAAAGTAGATATTTCCCATTTTTATGATACAAATTTCCTGTTTATGATATCTATTTTCGCAAATTTGGTTATCTAACCAACTTTCCCGGAAAGTAGATATTTCCCATTTTTATGATACAAATTTCCTGTTTCTATGATAATCTATTTTCGGCAAATTTGTTATCTAACCAACTTCTCCCGGAAATAGATATTTCCATTTTTATGATACAAATTTCCTGTTTCTATGATAATCTATTTTCGGGAAATTGTTTATCTAACCAACTTTCGCGAAAGTAGATATTTCCATTTTTATGATACAAATTTCTCCTGTTTTATGATACTCATTTTCGGAAAATTTGGTTATCTAACCAACTTCCTGGAAAGTAGATATTTCCCATTTTTATGATACAAATTTCCGGTTTTATGATATCTTATTTCGGAAAGTTGTTTATCTAACCAACTTCGCGGAAAGTAGATATTTCCCATTTTTGATACAAATTTCCTGTTTTATGATAATCTATTTCGGCATATTGGTTATCTAACCAACTTTCCCGGAAAGTAGATATTTCCATTTTTTATGATACAAATTTCCTGTTTTATGATATCTATTTTCGAAAATGGTTATCTAACCAACTTTCCCGGAAAGTAGATATTTCATTTTTGTGATACAAATTTCCTGTTTATGATAATCTACTTCGCAAAATTAGGTAATATTTCCAAAATTCGAAAATCTATTCCCGAAAAATCATATCTACTTTCCCGAAAAAGTAGAATCTATCTACTTTTCGGAAAGTAGATAACCAACTTTCCCGGAAAGTAGATATTTCCCATTTTTATGATACAAATTTCCGTTTTCTATGATAATCTATTCGGGAAAGTTGTTTATCTAACCAACTTTCGCGGAAAGTAGATATTTCCCATTTTTCTATGATACAATTTCGTTTTCTATGATAATCTATTTTCGGCAATTTGTTATCTAACCAACTTTCCCGGAAAGTAGATATTCTATTTTATGAAACAAATTTCGATTTCTATGATAATCTATTTCGAAAGTTGTTTATCTAACCAACTTTGAAAGTAGATATTTCCATTTTTTATGATACAAATTTCGTTTTCTATGATAATCTATTTTCGGCAAATTTGGTTATCTAACCAACTTTCCCGGAAAGTAGATATTTCCCATTTTATGATACAAATTTCCTGTTTTCTATGATAATCTATTTTCGAAAATTTGGTTATCTAACCAACTTTCCTGAGCAATACGTAACTGAACGAAGTAATACCGA
>NW_024730675.1:0-15000 GCF_018991925.1 Homarus americanus
TCATTACTTCGTTCAGTTACATGTGCTGGGGTGTAAGAAAAGGTGCCAGAAGTGTAAGAAGGATCAGAATTATAGCAGGAAGGTGGGGGTACTAAAAGGATGAAAGTGTATAAAGAAGTGATTAGGGGTGTAAAGTGGTGAGGGTGCAAGGATCAGGGGTGCAAGAAGGTGAGGGGTGTAAAGAAAGGATGAGGGGTGTAAGAAAGGTGAGAATTATAAAAGCATGAGGATGTAAAGTGGTTAGGGGTGTAAAGTGGTGAGGGTATAAGGATGAGGTGTAAGAAGGATGTGTTGGTGTAAAGTGGTGAGTGGGTGTAAGAAGGTGAGGTGGAGTATGAGGAGTATAAGAAGGATGGGGGTGTAAGAAGGTGAGGGGGTGTAAGAGGATCAGGGTTGTAGAGGTGGGGGTGTAAAAGGATGAGGGTGTAAGTAATTAGGGTGTTTAAAGTGGTGGGGGGTGTAGGGATCAGGGGTTGTAAGAAGGTTGAGGGTGTAAGAAGGATGAGGGTGTAAGAAGGATCAGGGGGGGGTGTAAGAAGGTGAGGGTGTATAGGATGAGGGGGTGTAAAGTGGTGAGGGGGTGTAAGAAAGGTGAGGGGGTGTAAGAAGGATGGGGTGTAGAGGTGAGGTGTAGAAGGATCAGAGTGTAAGAAGGTGAGGGGGTGTAAAAAGGATGAGGGGGTATAAGTGGTAGTGGGTGTAAGAAGAGTTGAGGTTGTAAGAAGGATGGGGGTGTAAGAAGGTGAGGGTGTAAGAAGGATCAGGGGGTGTAAGGGTGAGGGATATTAAAAGGATGAGGGGTGTAAAGTGGTGGGTTGGTTGTAAGGTGAGGTGTGGGTGAGGGTTTTTAAAAGATGAGGGGTGAGGAATTATAGAAGGATGAGGGGGTGTAGAAGGTGAGGGGGTGTAAGAAGGATGAGGGAGATGTAAGGTGGTGAGGGGAAGAGAAGGATGAGGGGTGTAAAGTGGTGAGGGGGTGTAAGGATGGGGGGTGTTTGTGGGTTTGAAGGTTGAGGGTGTAAGGGATGAGAGGTGTAAGAAGGTGAGGGGTTTGAAGGATGAGGGGGTTTAGAAGGGTGAGGGGTTAAGAAGGGTGAGGGGTGTAAGAGGGTGAGGGGTGTAAGAAGGATGAGGGGTGTAAAGTGGTGAGTAGGTGTAAGAAGGGTGGGGGGTGTAAGAAGGATGAGGGTGTAAGAAGGATGGGGTGTAAGAAGGGGTGAGGTGTAGAAAGGTGAGGGGTGTAAGAAAGGATGAGGGGGTGTAAAGTGGTGAGGGTGTAAGAAGGAGTGATGGGGTGTAGAAAGGATGAGGGTGTAAGAAGGGTGAGAGTGTAAGAAGGATGAGGTGTAAGAAGGATGAGGGGTGTAAGAAGGTGAGGGTGTAAGAAGGATGAGGGTGTATAAGAAGGTGAGGGGGTGTAGAAGGATGAGATGTGTAAGAAGGATGAGGGTGTAAGAGATGAGGGTGTAAGAAAGGTGAGGGGTGTAAGAAGGATGAGGGGTGTAAGAAAGGTGAGGGAGTGTAAGAAAGGATGAGGGTGTATAAAGTGGTTAGGGGTGTAAAGTGGTGAGGGTGTAAGAAGGATGAGGGGTGTAAAGTGGTGAGGTGTAAGAAGGGGTGAGGTGGTGTAAAGTGGTGAGGTGTAAAGTGGTGAGGGTGTAAGAAGGGTGGGGTGTAAGAAGGGTGAGGGTGTAGAGGTGAGGTTGTAGAAGGGTGAGGGGTGTAGGGAGGGTGAGGGGGTGTATGAAAGGTGAAATTGTAGAGGATGAGGGTGTAAGAAGGATGAGGGGGTGTAGAAAGGTGAGGGTGTAAGAGGAGGATGAGGGTGTAAGAGGTGAGGGGTGTAAGAGGGATGAGGGTGAAAGGATGAGGGGGTGTAAGAAGGATGAGGGTGTAAGAAAGGTGAGGGGGTGTAAGAAGGATGAGGGGGTGTAAGATGGTGAGGGGTTGTAAGGATGAGGGGTGTAAAGTGGTTAGGGGGTGTAAAGTGGTGAGGGGGTGTAAGAGGATGAGGGTGTAAAAGAGTGGTAGAGGTGTAAGAAGGTGAGGTGGTGTAAAGTGGTGAGGGGGTGTAAAGGTGGTTAGGGGGTGTAAGAGGGTGAGGGGGTGTAGAAGGGGATGAGGGGTGTAAAGTGGTGGTGGGTGTAAGAAGGGGTGAGGGGTGTAAGGATGAGGGTGTAACAGGGTGGGGGTGTAAGAAGGTGAGGGGGTGTAAAATGGTGAGGGTGTAAAGTGGTGAGGGGGATATGGGATGAGGTGTAAGTAAAATGTGGTGAGGGGGTGTAATAGGTGGTAAAGTGGTGAGGGGATGAGGGTGTAAGGATGAGGGGGTTAAGAAGGTGGGGGTGTAGAGGGTGGGGGTGTAAGGATGAGGGGTGTAAGTGGTGAGGGTGTAGGGACAGTGAGGGTGTAAGAACGATGAGATTGTAAGAGGTGAGGGGTTGTAAGAGAAGGTGAGTGTTATAGAAGGATGAGGGTGTAAGAGAGGGGTGTTAAGAAGGATAGGGGGTGTAAGAGGTGGGGGGGTGTATGAAAGGTGAGGGTGTAAGAAGGGGATGAGATGGTGTAAGAGAGGATGGGGGTGTAAGAAGGATGAGGGGGTGTAAGAAGGATGAGAGTGTAAGAAGGATGAGGGAGTGTAAGAGGGTGAGGGGGTGTAAGAAGGATGAGGGGCTGTAGAAGGATGAGGGGTGTAAGAGGGTGAGGGTGTAAGAGGGTGAGGGTGTAAGAAGGATGAGAGGGTGTAAGAAGGTGAGGGGGTGTATAGAAGCATGAGGGTGTAAGAAGGTGAGGGGGTGTAGAAGCATGAGGGGGTGTAAGAAGGTGAGGGGTGTAAGGATGAGGGGGGGTGTGAAAGGATGAGGGGTGTATGAAGGTGAGGGGGGTGTAAGGATGAGGGGTGTAAGAAGGTGAGAGGTGTAAGAAGGATGAGGAGGTGTAGGGTTTGGGGGTGTAAGTGGTGAGGGGGTGTAAGAAGGATGAGGGGGTGTAAGAGGGTGGGGGGTGTAGAAGGATGAGGGTGTAAGAAGGGTGAGGGGGTGTAGAAAGGTGAGGGGTGTAAGAAGGATGGGGGGTGTAAGGGATGAGGGTGTAAGAAGGATGAGAGGTGTAAGAAGGATGAGGGGGTGTAAGAGGTGAGGGGTGTAAGAAGGATGAGGGGGTGTAAGAAGGATGAGGGGGTGTAAGAAGGTGAGGGGGTGTAAGAAGGATGAGGGTGTTAGAGGTGGGGAATATGAGAGGATGAGGAGGGGGTGTAAGAGGGTTTGAGGGTGTAAGAAGGTGAGGGGTGTAAGGGATGGGGGGTGTAAGAGAAAGGTGAGGGGTGTAAGAAGGATGAGGGGGTGTAAGAAGGATGGGGGTGTAAGAAGGTGAGGGTGTAGAAGGATGAGGGTGTAAGAAGGATGAGGTGTAAAAGGTGAGAGGGTGTGGGGATGGGGGTGTAAGAAAGGTGAGGGGTGTAAGAAGGATGAGGGGTGTAAAGGTGGTGAGGTGGAGTTATAGGTGAGGGTGTAGAATGGTGAGGGGTGTAAGGGGTGAGGAGTTGTTATTGGGAAAGTAGTGTTGGTAGCACCTGGTGTGTGTATGTATGTATGTATGCATGTGTGTATATATATATGGTGTGTGTATATGTATGTATGTATATGTACAGTATGTATGTGTGTATGTAAAGTGTATGTATGTGCGTTGTGTGTGTGTGTGTACGTGTTTATACACTATATAATATTCAACAACAATATATTTCTGAAAAATAAAAAAAAAATGAAAAGAAAACATTTTCCACAGATCCAATAATTAAAATGTTGAGAATCGTGAGACATGAATGATTGAGGTTATCAGAGTTGAAGACAGACAGGCAGACAGACAGGCAGACAGACAGACAGGCAGACAGACAGGCAGACAGACAGGCAGACAGACAGACAGACAAACAGACAGACGATCACTCAGCCATCACTGTGTTTTTAATATAAGGTTTGATAATTTCGTTCATATGTTCATAGCATTCTGAACACCTGACAACACCTGACAACGGCGAGAGACAAGGTTAAGTTTAGTCAGGTTAGGTTAGGTTAACATTATTACTATTACTACTATTTGATAGGTAGTAGGTGGTAACAACTATCAAACAGGGTCTCAATTGTTTCTCTTACTATTGACAACACAACATACTGTACATATATCGTTTCTCACTATTGATTTTCTTTTTTTTATTTCTTTATTTTCTTTATTATAAAATTATTACAGTGTCCTTATTATTGTTATTATTATTTTATTTACTTTTATTTTAAATTGTATTTGCTATGGATTACTGTATTATGATTATTTACCCCCAGGCCCCGATGTAGTCAGTGACCTGTGCCCGGGTGGGCTAATCGTAAAAAATACAATTATTATTATCATCATCATCATTAGATTTGTTTAGTCATTAGTTGCAGTGATTTGTGGCAGTGAGTGCGTGGTCTGCGATG
The DNA here is from genome assembly GCF_018991925.1 of Homarus americanus. NCBI lineage: Eukaryota > Metazoa > Arthropoda > Malacostraca > Decapoda > Nephropidae > Homarus > Homarus americanus. The sequence goes on from NW_024730675.1 coordinate 4,467, forward strand.
CCTAATTAAAAAAATTATGTTGTGTGTGTGTGTGTGTGTGTGTGTGTGTGTGTGTGTGTGTGTGTGTGTGTGTGTGTGTGTGTGTGTGTGTGTGTGTGTGTGTGTGTGTGTGTGTGTGTGTGTGTGAATATACATTGGACTAAATGACAACCCATACATTTGGTGGTTTAACAAGAAGCCATTAGAAGGTAAAAGGAGTCATAGATTATTGTTTACACGTAGTAATGTAGCTAGGTGTTGAACAGCAGATACGTGTGCTCCTCACGATGGCATCACACGGACTGATGGTGGGGGGCCCTGAGTGTGGTGTGGATGGTGTGTGGGGCCTGATGTGGTGTAATTCCCTCACAGATGGTGTGGGGCTTGGTCAGATGGGGGGCCTGGGTAATTCCTCAGATGGTGTTATGAGGGGAGCACATGGCGTAATAATTCCCTCAGGGGGTGGTGTTATAGGGGCCTGATGTGGTGTAGTAATTCCCTCAGGATGGTGTGGGGGCCTGGTGTGGTGTAGTAATTCCCTCACAGATGGTGTGTGAGGGGCCTGATGTGGTGTAGTAATTCCCTCCAGATGGTGTATGAGGGGCCTGGTGTGGTGTAGTAATTCCCTCACAGATGGTGTATGAGGGCATCACATGGCGTAGTAATTCCTCACAGATGGTGTATGAGGCCTGATGTGGTGTAATTCCCTCACAGATGGTGTGAGGAACTTCATGATACTGTAACAACTCATTCACTACATGGTGTCGTAGCATCATGGGAACACCGAGGTCTGTTGTCACAGGACTTCACTCTCAAGTGGGTTAGGTGTGGTCCCAGGCCTCCTGTCTCAGGGATTATCAATGGTACCTGGGACTTCACTGTGTGAAGGTTAGGCAAAACACAACTGCCGAGTTGTTCAAATTGGTTCCATTCCTTTCCCATATGAAATAGTAACTTCTGGCGAAGACTTGTTGATATTCCGGTGGGAGGAGGGTTCAGGGAGGAGTTGGTATGGGCCAACATAATAGTTGACGTGGCTCTGCTGGCAGCGCCAGGTGCGTCTGACCCGTCTTGACCCGTCGGTGGTCAGGATGAAATGTGTTTGTGGGTGTGTGTGTGTGTGTGTGTGTGTGTGTGTGTGTGTGTGTGTGTGTGTGTGTGTGTGTGTGTGTGTGTGTGTGTGTGTGTGTGTGTGTGTGTGTGTGTGTATATGTGTTTTATGTTTGTCTTCGCCTTGACTCCTGCTTGAGGATAAAAAATAAATAAATTAAATAGATCATATGGTGTAAACGAGGTGTGGTCTCCAAAAAGTCTACACTCTCTGATGTATTTTCATACTTGTTGCTGTTATGGACACCTGTTTGTTTATTTCTTTCTCAGTAAGTTCTCTCTTATTAATTGTTTCATTGTGGTATTGTCTCTCCTTCTGTTTCTATACCTTTCTCTGTTTTACACTTTCATTCTTTTGTCTCTTTCTACACCTTTCTTACATCTACACTTCTTCTTCTTCTTCTTCTTCTTCTTTTTCTTCTTCTTCTTTCTTCTTTTCTTCTTCTTCTTCTTCTTCTTCTTCTTCTTCTTTTCTTCTTCTTCTTCTTTTTTCCTTCTCTCTCCTTTCTTCTCCCTTCTTCCTTCTTCTTCTTCTTCTTCTTCTTCTCCTCCTCCTCCTCCTCCTCCTCCTCCTCCTCCTCCTCCTCCTCCTCCTCCTCCTCCTCCTCCTCCTCCTCCTCCTCCTCCTCCTCCCTCCAGTGTGTCTGTTACGCTGTTTTATTTATTCGAAGATGTTAAATAGATAAGAATGGTGATGACAGATACATGTGTTCTTGTCGAATCTGTCTATCTGTCTGCTGGTTTGTCTGACTCTCTCTGTCTGTCTCTCTGTCTGTCTGCGTCTTTCTCTCTTCTCTTTCGTCTGTTAACTTATATTTTCTCCTTCGTTGACTGTTGTTAAATTTCGTTACTATTAGTTAAAAGTTATCCAATTTCTCTTTATTGTTTTTATTCCAAGTTATTCCGTTTTTCTATCACTCACTCCTCATCTATATCTCCCTTCATTACAAATATTTTCTCACATTGTCTTTTAATTCCTTCTTTTCATAACAGTTTTATCACCTATTCTTCTTTATTTCGTTATCTTTATCTCATTTTACATCTATCTCTCCTTTACCCATTTCTCTCTAGTGATCAAAACATATTTTTCATTTTCTTCTCAATTAAAGAAAACTGGTCAAGGGAACTAATGATCCTTTAAATTTTACGGTTTGTGTATTTTAACGTTACCAGGAGATGGACTGAAGCACTGTTGAGGTGATTAGCTAAAATAAAACAAAAAATAAAGTATTCAATTATGCTAATCCTTTATAGCTCTCGTTAGCGCATTCAAATTACATTATATTTAATTGATAATTATTAAAAGTAACAAAGGAGGCAGCAGGAGGTTGTTGATGATGGTGTGAGGTGGGGAGGAGAGGAGAGGTAAGGAGAAGGAGGTAAGGGGACAGATGGGAAGGATAGTGTGGATTAAGAGAGGTAAGGGAGGAGAAGAGGGGGTAAGGAGAGAGATAAGTATAGTGAGGTAGGAGAGGTAAGGAGAGGGGAGTAAAGATGGGGAGCGATAAGAAGGATAGTAAGGAGTGGGAGGTAAGGGGAGGAGAGAGGAGGAGTAAGGGGAGAGATAAGAAGTATAGTAAGGTAAGGAGAGGTAAGGGAGGAGGGAGATGGGGGGAGAGATAAGAAGTATAGTAAGGAGCAGGAGAGGTAAGGGAGGAGAAGAGGGAGTGAGGAGGGGGAGAGATGAAGTATAGTAAGGAGTAGGAGAGGTGGGGGAGGAGAAGAGGGGGAGTGGGGAGATGGAAGGATGGTAAGGAGTGGGAGGTGAGGGAGGGGGAGTGGGGGAGATGAGAGGATGGTAAGAGTGGAGGTGAGGGAGGAGAAGAGGGGGGGGGGAGAGATAAGAAGGATGTAAGGAGTGGGGAGGTGAGGGGGGAGAGGGAGTGGGGAGAGTAGAAGGATAGTGAGGAGTGGAGAGGTAAGGGAGGGAGAGGGGAGTGGGGAGAGATAATAGGATAGTGAGGAGTAGGAAGTAGGGAGAGGGGGTAAGGGAGAGATAAGAAGGATGGTGGGGTTGGAGAGGTGGGGAGGAGAAGAGGGGGGAGAGATAAGAAGTGTAAGGTGGAGGTAGGGAGGAGGAAGGAGATGGGGAGAGATAAGAAGTATAGGTAAGGAGTAGGGAGAGGTAAGGGGAGGAGAAGAGGGGGGGAGTAAGGGAGAGAGATAAGTGAAGGATAGTAAGGAGTAGGGAGAGGTAAGGAGGAGAAGAGGGGGGAGGCGGGAGAGAGAGAGATAAGAAGGATAGTAAGGAGTTGAGAGGTAAGGGAGGAGAAGAGGGGAGTAAGGGGAGAGATAAGAAGTATAGTAAGGAGTAGGAGAGGTAAGGGAGGAGAAGAGGGGGTGGGGTAAGGGGGAGAGATAAGAAGGACAATGAGGAGTAGGAGAGGTGAGGGACTGTTCTCCTACTCTCTCATGAGGTGTGTTTATGCTGGTGATTCTTGTCTATTTTTGTATCATTATCATTTATCTAATTATTCATTCATCTGTGTATTATTCATTCTCTTATAATCCTTCACTTCCTTAGCCTTGTGTCTTTTCTTCATCTCCTCCTCTTCCTCTATTCGTTTATTTCTTGACCTTTATGCTGACTAACATACAGACATCTTAACCCCTTTACACCTTATGTATAGACTCCGTGACCCTTATGTATAGACTCCGTGACCCTTATGTATAGGCTCCGTGACCCTTATGTATAGACTCCGTGACCCTTATGTATCGACACCGTGACCCTTATGTATAGACTCCGTGACCCTTATGTATAGGCTCCGTGACCCTTATGTATAGGCTCCGTGACCCTTATGTATAGATTCCAGACCCTTATATAGACTCCGTGACCCTTATGTATAGACTCCGTGACCCTTATGTATAGACCTGCATCCTTATGTATAGACTCAGACCCTTATGTATAGACTCAGACCCTTATGTATAGACTCAGACCCTTATGTATAGACCTGTGACCCTTATGTATAAGCTCCAGACCCTATGGCAGACCTGTGACCCTTATGTATAGGGCTCAGACCTTATGTATAGGCTCCAGACCCTTATGTATAGACTCCAGACCCTTATGTATAGACTCTGTGACCCTTATGTATAGACCTGTGACCCTTATGTATAGACTCCAGACCCCTTATGTATAGACTCCGTGACCTCTTATGTATATAGGCTCCGTGACCCTTATGTATAGACTCAGACCCTGCGTATAGGTCTGTGACCCTTATGTATAGGCCTGTGACCCTTATGTATAGACCTGTGACCCTTATAGCAGATTCCAGATTCTTTATGTATAGGTTCGTGACCTTATGTATAGACCTGTGACCCTTATGTATAGACCTGTGACCCTTATGTATACCATGCATCTTATGTATAGACCCAGACCCTTATGTATAGACCTGTGACCCTATGTATAGGTTCCGTGAACCTTATGTATAGACCTGTAACCCTTATGTATCGACACCGTGACCCTATATAGACTCCGTGACCCTTATGTATAGGCTCCGTGACCCTTATGTATAGACACCATGACCCTTATGTATAGGCTCCGTGACCCTTATGTATAGACTGTAACCCTTATGTATAGACTCCGTGACCCTTATGTATAGACTTCGTGACCCTAACCTAACCTAAACAAATATGGATAGTAGAGTGAGTGGTGAGCCTGGCGAACAACTCTACGGGCGCACCAAACCACATTTTACCTGAGTCGATTTCTTATTAATTTGAACTTTGTTGACCTTTTTAAAACACTTTTGGAAGATTAAAAATAAATAAAAAAATAGATAAAAAAATCGTAGTTCAATTATAGAGTAAAGTTTGAAGATTATGTAATAGATTTGTGCCTCTTTTGTTTTCGCTCAAAATAAAGACAAGAACGAAATATTAAGAAAAAAAAATACATATATCAAGTATCTCTCCACAATTAATACTCACCAACATAAAAAGTTTCGTTCACTCCTACTTAATTATTCCCTTCAAATATGTGTCGAAATATAAAGAAAACTCTACGGATTATTGAGGATTAATTTCACTAACTGTCTGTATTAAACTCTCCGGCTGTAACTCTTGATTGTTGATTATGTGAAGTGAACGAAACATAACCCGAGTCGAGTATACATTCACGCCGTTTATTTCATTGGTTTTAAAATTGTTCAGAATGATTCATACGTGGGATTTAAGGTGTACAAACAGACAGACAGACAGACAGACACATAAAATAGAAACATAGACAGACAGACAGACAGACACCCATCGCCAACCACACACCTGAAGTTAAAGACTCTCCTCAACGTGTGCTTGTCTCTCTCTCTTCTCCCACATGTTTGCTGAGAGCACCGCTGCATTCATCCATCCTCCCATCATCTGCCTTTATCCATCCTCCCATCATCTGCAAGGCCTTATTCTCAGCCTCCCATCATTCAAGGCCTTATTCAGCCTCCCCATCATCTGCCTTATTCAGCCTCCCCATCATCTGTGCCTTATTCAGCCTCCCCATCATCTGCCTTATTCAGCCTCCCATCATCTGGGTCACGTATTCAAATTAATACTCACCAACATAAAAGTTTCGTTCCTCCTATAATTATTCCTTCAAATATGTATCGAAATATAAAAAACTCTACGGATTATTGAGGATTAATTTCACTAACTGTCTTATTAAACTCTCCGGCTGTAACTCTTGATTGTTGATTATGTTAAGTGAACGAAAACCTGAGTCGAAGTATACATTCACGTCGTTTATTTCATTGGTTTTAAAATTGTTCAGAATGATTCATACGTGGGATTTAAGATGTACAGACAGACAGACAGACCGACAGACACATAAAATAGAAACATAGACAGACAGACAGACAGACAGACACCATCATAACCACACATGAGACTCTCCTCAACGTGGTGTGTTTGTCTCTCTCTCTCCATGTTTACTGAGAGCACCTATCTTATCCATCCTCATCATCTGCCTCCTCCCATCCTGCATTCATCCATCTCTTTTCATCATCTGCCTTATTCAATCCCATCATCTGCCTTATTCAGCCTCCCATCATCTGCCTTACCTCCATCTCTTCATCCTCCATCATCTGTATTCAGCCTCCCTCTCTGTATTCAGCCTCCATCATCTGCCTTATTCAGCCTCCATCATCTGCCTTATCCATCCTCCCATCTTTCTCTCATCTGCTATTCAGCCTCCATCATCTTGTATTCAGCCTCCATCATCTGCCTTATTCAGCCTCCATCATCTGCCTTATTCAGCCTCCCATCATCTGCCTTATTAACTCCCATCATCTGCCTTATTCAGCCTCCATCATCTGCCTTATTCAGCCTCCCATCATCTGCCTTATTCAGCCTCCCATCATCTGCCTTATTCAGCTCCATCATCTCTTTTCATCCTCATCTTGTATTCAGCCTCCATCATCTGCCTTATTCAGCCTCCCATCATCTGCCTTATTCAGCCTCCCATCACTGCCTTATTCAGCCTCCTCATCATCTGCCTTATTCAGCCTCCCATCATCTGCCTTATTCAGCCTCCCATCATCTGCCTTTATTCAGCCTCCCATCATCTGCCTTATTCACTCCCACTATTCTGCCTTATTCAGCCTCCCATCATCTGCCTTATTCAGCTCCCATCATCTGCCTTATTCAGCCTCCCATCATCTGCCTTATTCAGCCTCCCATCATCTGCCTTATTCAGCCTCCCATCATCGCCTTATTCAGCCTCCCATCATCTGCCTTATTCAGCTCCCATCATCTGCCTTATTCAACCTCCCATCATCTGCCTTATTCAGCCTCCCATCATCTCCTTATTCAGCCTCCCATCCTGCCTTATTCACCTCCATCATCTGTATTCGCCTCCCATCATCTGCTATTCAGCCTCCCATCATCTGCCTTATTCAGCCTCCATCATCTGCCTTTTCCATCATCTGCCTTATTCACCTCCATCTTTATTCACCTCCCATCATCTGCCTTATTCAGCCTCCCATCATCTGCCTTATTCAGCCTCCCATCATCTCTTTATTCACCTCCCATCATCTGCCTTATTCAGCCTCCATCATCTGCCTTATTCAGCCTCCCATCATCTGCCTTATTCAGCCTCCCATCATCTGCCTTATTCAGCCTCCCATCATCTGCCTTATTCAGCCTCCCATCATCTGCCTTATTCAGCCTCCATCATCTGCTTATTCAGCCTCCCATCATCTGCCTTATTCAGCCTCCATCATCTGCCTTATTCAGCCTCCTCATCTGCCTATTCAGCCTCCCATCATCTCTTTTCCTCATCTGCTTATTCACCTCCATTCTGTTCTTATTCAGCCTCTCCTCTGTTGAGTGAACTATGGCCGCTAACTTAAACTAACCTCACATAACTTAATCTAAACTAACTTAATCTAACTTAATCTAACCTAACTTGACCTAATTTAACTTAATAAAGACTACACTAACCTAATTTAATCTAACTTATCCTAACCAAAGTTAATCTAAAATAACTTAATCTAACCTAACTTAATTCAACTTAACTTAACCTAATTTAAACTAATAAAACCTAACCTAACCTATTTCAAACTAACCTAACCTAACCTAACCTAACCTCCTCAACTCCCCAGCCACTACCCACCCACCACCCAGTCACCCTATACCCACCCACTATCTTTACTCCCCTCCCCATCTACCCACCCTACACCTGCCCAACCCCCACACACCATCACCCACCCTACACCACTCCACTACCCCCTACCCACCCTACACCCTAACTCAGGCCAGACCCGACATCCTAGCTGTCCGATTAAAGTTATCAGGAGTTTTATCAGACATATATTGTGGTTCTGACGCCGTTCTGATGTTAATACCACCAGCACCGAGTATGGCTACACTGACTAATGACGTCATCTCTCTTGTGTTGACGTAGTTGGGGGAGAGGGTGAGGAGGAGGGGGTGAAAGGAAGTGAGAGAGGGTAGGTGAGGGTGGTTAAGGGAGGTAAAGCAGGTTAGGAGAGAGGAAAAAGGGGGAAGGGAAGAAGAGGAGGGGGGAGGTGGGGAAAGGTTTTGGGAAGGGATAAAGAGGGAAAGAGGTAAGTTAGGGAAACGGGGAGTCAGGATGTATGAATGTGTGTGTAATAATAATAATAATAATAATAATAATAATAATAATAATAATAATAATAATAATAATAATAATAATAATAATAATAATAATAATAATAATAATAATAATAATAATAATAATAATAATAATAATAATAATAATAATAATAATAATAATAATAATAATAATAATAATAATAATAATAAAATAAAATAATAAAATAATAATAATAATAATAATAATAATAATAATAAACGGTTTATTGAAAACTTTGCAGCCCGAAGGCTGAAAATATACATTGGACATAAATGACTTATTACATACATTGGTAGTTTAACAAAAGCCTTCATTAGAGGTAAAGGAACATACAGATTAATGTTTACACACGTAGATCATGTGAGCTGAGGTGTTGAACAGCAGACACGTAGTGTAGTAATCCCTCACAGATGGCGTTATGAGGGGCATCACGTGAGTACGAGTTCCTCACAGGTGGTGTTGTGAGGGCTTGACGTGGTGTAGTAATCTCACAGATGGTGTTACGTGGGGCCTGATGATGTAGTAGTTACTCACAGATGGTGCATGAGGGGCCTGATGTGTGTAGTATCCCTCACAGATGGTGTTATGAGGGCCTGATGTGGCGTAGTAATTCCTCACAGATGGTGTTATGAGGGCCTGATGTGGTGTAGTACCCTCACAGATGGTGTGTTACGAGGGCATCACGTGGTGTAGATTCCTCACAGATGGTGTTATGAGGAACCTCACATGATGCTGTAACAACTCATTCACTAAGTGGTGTCGTAGCATCATGGGGACACCACGAGGTCTGTTGTCACAGGACTCTCACCACTCAAGTGGGTGAGGTGTGATCCCAGGCCTCCCTATCGTGGAATCTCAGGGGAATTATCACTGGGTACCTGACCCTCACTGTGTGAAGGTTAGCTTGGGTAAAACTCAACTGCCGAGTTGTTCAAAATTGGTTCCATTTCTTTCCCATATGAAATAATAACTTCTGGCGAGAACTTGTTGATATTCCGGTGGGGAGGAGGGTTCAGGGGAGGGAGTTGGTATGGGCCAACATAATAGTTGACGTGGCTGCTGCTGAGCAGCGCCAGGTGCTTCTGACCCGTCTTGACCCGTCGGTGGTCAAGGATGAAGGTGTGTGTGTGTGTGTGTGTGTGTGTGTGTTCTACCCAAAATTAAATACTAATACAAACTAATTACAAAACAGTGCATAAAGGAAAATATATATATGACAGCTGTAACACAAAACAGAAATATATTCTGTAACACCAGAACAACACATTATAATATAGTGAAGATATAGTGTAGTTGGTCTGTGGTGCTCTGGGGTATAGTGTAGTTGGTCTGTGGTGCCTCGGGGGTGAGGTATAGTGTAGTTGGTCTGTGGTGCTCGGGGGGTATAGTGTAGCTGGTCTATGGTGCTCGGGGGAGGAGGGAGGGTATAGTGTAGTTGGTCTGTGGTGGTCGGGGGGAGGGAGGTACATGTAGTTGGTCTGTGGTGCCCAGGGGAGGAGGGAGGGGTATAGTGTAGTTGGTGTGCAGGTCGGGGAGGGAGGGGGTATAGTGTAGTTGGTGTGTGGTGGTCGGGGGAGGGAGGGGTATAGTGTAGTTGGTGTGTGGTGGTCGGGGAGGAGGGGTATAGTGTAGTTGGTCTGTGGTGCCCAGGGGAGGAGGGAGGGGTATAGTGTAGTTGGTCTGTGGTGGTCGGGGAGGGAGGTACAGTAGTTGGTCTGTGGTGCTCAGGGGAGGAGGGGAGGGTATAGTGTAGTTGGTCTGTGGTGCCCGGGGTATAGTTGTAGTTGGTCTGTGGTGCCTCGGGGAGGAGGGAGGCGGTATAGTGTAGTTGGTCTGTGGTGGTCGGGGGTGGAGAGAGGGAGGGGTACAGTGTAGTTGGTCTGTGGTGCTGGGGGGGAGGGGGTATAGTGTGCTGGTCTGTGGTGCTCGGGGGTGGGAGGGGTATAGTGTACTTGGTCTGTGGTGCTCGGGGGTGGGGAGGGGCATAGTGTAGTTGGTCTGTGGTGGTCGAGGGGTGGGGGAGGGGGTAGTGGCTGGTCTGTGGTGCTCGGGGAGGGAGGTATAGTGTAGTTGGTCTGTGGTGCTCGGGGGTGGTAGGGGTAGTGTAGTTGGTCTGTGGTCCTCGGGGTGGGAGAGGGTATAGTGTAGTTGGTCTGTGGTGCTCGGGGGTGGGGGGAGGGGTATAGTGTAGTTGGTCTGTGGTGCTCGGGGAGGAGAGGTATAGTGTAGTTGGTCTGTGGTGCTCGGGGGTGGGAGGGGTATAGTGTAGTTGGTCTGTGGTGCTGGGGAGGGGTATAGTGTAGTTGGCCGTGGTGGTCGGGGGGTGGGGGAGGGGGTATAGTG
>NW_024730675.1:20000-25000 GCF_018991925.1 Homarus americanus
GGAAGTAGAGGGGAGGTGAGGAGAGTGAATGGAGAGATGAAAGGAGGGGGTGAAAGACGGGGAGGGAGGGGTGAAGGGTGAAACGTGGGGTGAGGAATAGGGTTAGGGATGGAGGTAAGGAGGCAAAAAGGGAGGGAGGTGGAGGGAAAGGATAGGTATAAGGAGGTGGAGGCCGAGGAAGAAGAGGAGAAGAGGACGGATAAAGGTGTAGGGCGACGAGGAGGAGGGGAAGGCAGGGGGGGGGGTAAAGAAAGGGAGAAAGAGGGAGGAAGGGAGGGATAAAACAGGTTATAAACAACATGAGTCAGACAGGTACATCCCCACCCCCCCTCCTCCCTATAACCACGTGTGTTTGTTTATGGTGTCTGCCTCACTACTAGAACGGAATTCCCTTTATTATTCACCCAAATTACAGACGAAGGGGAATTGTTGTGACTAATATCCCCAAGGTTCATTTTGATATCATAATTTGGGGACATTTTTATGTGTGTGTGTGTGTGTGTGTGTGTGTGTGTGTGTGTGTGTGTGTGTGTGTGTGTGTGTGTGTGTCGTAATTTCTTTTATCAGTTTGCCTTTGTTCTCTTTGTTTATTTCTTTCTTCCTTTAATTAGGTTTTTTTTGTTAATGATATATATTGTCAATGTCAATAAACTTGTTTTGTCTGTAATTTCAGGTTTAAAGAATTTTTTATAATTTTAATAAATATATAAGTAACGTTTTATTTGACCTTGTTTTGTTCTTTGTTCTTCGTTTGATATTGTCTTTATGTTAATATTGACTTAGTTTATATTGATTTATCTTTCTTTATCTCTGTCTCTTGTCTGTTTCTCTCCATCCATGTTCTTCTTCGTCTTTCTTTCCCTCCATTAATCTCTCCCTTATTTATCTCCTTGTTCTCTTTGTCCTTAGTTCTAATTTGTCACTCACTCACTTCACCTCCGTTTGTCTCTCTTTGTCTCTCAGGGCAACAAAGGAGAGAGCTGAGGAGTAACTTAACCAGGGTGGGGGGTGAGGGGGTCGGAGGAGGTGTGGGGGTGAGGGGGGCGGGAGGAGGTGTGGGGTGAGGGGACGGAGGAGGGGGGTGAGGGGACGGAGGAGGTGTGGGGGGGTGAGGGGGGCGAGGATGGGAGCAGGGGGCGGAGGAGGTGAGGGGTGAGGAGGTGTGGGGTTGAGGAGGTGGGAGGAGGTGTGGGGGTGAGGGGACGGGGAGGTGTGAGAGGGTGAGGGGGGACGGAGGAGGTGTGGGGGTGAGGGGGAGGAGGTGTGAAGGGGACGGAGGAGGTGGGGGTGAGGGGGCGGAGGAGGTGTGGGGTGAGGGGACGGAGGAGGTGTGGGGTTGAGGGGGCGGAGGAGGTGTGGGGGTGGAAGGGCGGAGGAGGTGTGGGGGTGAGTGGGCGGAGGAGGTGTGGGGGGAGGGCGGAGGAGGTGGGGGTGGGAGGGGGACGGAGGAGGTGGGGGAGGGGGGCGGAGGAGGGGGTGAGGGAACGGAGGAGGTGTGGGGGTGAGGGGGCGGAGGAGGTGTGGGGGTGAGGGGGGACGGAGCAGGTGTGGGGGGTGAGGGGGACGGAGGAGGTGTGGGGGGGGTGAGGGGGCGGAGGAGGTGTGGTGGGGGTGAGGGGGGCGGAGGAGGTGTGGGGTGGAGGGGGACGGAGCAGGTGTGGGGGGTGAGGGGGACGGAGGAGGTGTGGGGTGAGGGGCGGGAGGAGGTGTGGGGGGGGCGGAGGGAGGTGTGTGGGGGTGAGGGGGACGGAGGAGGTGGGGGGTGAGGGGGCGGAGGAGGTGTGGGGGTGAGGGGGACGGAGGAGGTGTGGGGGTGAGGGGGGACGGAGGAGGTGTGGGGGTGAGGGGGACGGAGCAGGTGTGGCACTAACAAGGTGGCAGTTAATTAGGCACCGAAACACGCTGGAGGTGTTGCTCTCTAGTGGCGTCTCATATCCTGTGTCTTATCTCTCTATATCTCCCTGTGTGAGAGATAACTGAGAACCTTGCCTTTATCTCCCTCTGAGAGAACTGAGAGAACTTCCACAGCTATTGAGACATTTCGTTCGTCTTTTGTTTTGCTGTTGTTTATCTTCACGTTCCTCGTCCACTAAAGTCCACTACCAGATAACTCAAATATATCGGGGAGTCTTGGTGGTCGTCAATGTTCAGAGTTATTCCACCGATTAATGTCTTTTCAGATTAACTTTACGATTAAGGAAAACTTCTTAACAAAACATAACCTTTTCTGTAGGTTTTAATTTAATGTTTTAGACCATTTCTGTGTCTCGTCTTTATTACTGTCTGTGTTATTGTTCCCTCCTTTGTTAGTTTCTGTGTTTGTCGGTCCTTTATCGAGTAGTTTCCAGGTCAAGTGTGTAAATGTGTTAGTCTACACGCCGCGCCTTTCAACCCTAAGGTCCAATTTCCAGGTTGACTCCACTCACATACTGTAGCTATTTCCAGGACGCCCCCTCTCTCTCTCTCTCTCTCTCTTATCCCTTTCTATCACCACCACCACCCTCTCTCTCTCTCTCTCTCTCTCACCCTCTGTCCTTCGTGATAGATATCGCGGTTCATGAGCCGCCAGCCGAGTCTTCACCTCTCTCTAATTAACGCCGCCCGTCGCTGGAATTAACCGAATCAATATCTGTCATAACATGTGAAAGGCTTCCAGGTTACCTAGCAACAGCCCAGGACAATAATCCTACTAGGAGGGGGGGATAAGGGCGTGAGGGGGAAAGGGGGTTGAGGGGTGGAGGGGCAGGTACAGTTGATCCTCGAGGGAGGTCATGAGGGGGTGAAGAAGGATAAGGTAATTGAGAGGTGAGAGAAGAGAGGGAAAGGAGAGGGAGAATGTGATTTAAGGGAAGGTGATGAAAGGTTGAGAGGAAGGCGGGAGAGATGAGATAAAAGGGAGAGATGATGAAAGGTGTGAGGGAGGGCAGGTGAAATGAATGGGAGGAGGGATGATGTAGAGAGAGAGAGAGAGAGAGAGAGAGAGAGAGAGAGAGAGAGAGAGAGAGAGAGAGAGAGAGAGAGAGAGAAGAAGAGTAGGAAGAAGTCTTGGTAGGTGAAACTCAAGACCTCGACTTAAATACGGTACACCAGGTAACACACGTCGCCACAGAAACAAACCAATGATTCACCTGGACCAATGAGTCATATTAAACTCATCAACTGCTGAAGGTTGCAGATGCCAATAAACTCAATAACAAGATATTAAGATAAACTTGAAAACAAAATCTTTAAGTAAAAATAAAATCTAATTAAAAACTATAAATTTCCTTCTATTTTTCTCACGTTTTCTTGATTAAATCTTGATTATATTAGGAAAATGTTCATAATAAACACCAATGTCAAGAATTTAATTTTACACTCCAGGATCCGACAACATTCCATAACCTCAAGTAAAAATCTCACCCTGACATTCCAGGATCTGATCTGAAGAACATTCCAGAACACACACAAGACACAATTCCCATTCCCATATTCCAAACACTTCAATCCCAACCCATCAAGAGTGTAGAGTCCAGACAACAGTTACCGACGCTCTCCCCTTCATCCATTATTCCATATCAGTAGTTCCAGGTTCCAGGTTCCAGTCAGGAATTCCCTGAACTGGTGATAATAAGATCGTTATATATCATCTTAGAGGCTTTGTGAAGGGGAGGTTGTTGGAGGTAATTAAGACCATTGAGTGTGGGGTGGGTGTGTGGGGTGGGTGTGGGGTGGGTGTGTGGGGTGGGTGTGGGGTGGGTGTGTGGGGTGGGTGTGTGGGGTGGGTGTGGGTGGGTGTGGGGTGGGTGGGGTGGGTGTGTGGGGTGGGTGTAGGGTGGGTGGTGTGGGGTGGTGTGGGTGGGTGTGTGGGTGGGTGGGTGGGTGTGGGGTGGGTGTGTGGGGTGGGTGTGGGTGGGTGTGGGTGGGTGTGTGGGGTGGGTGTGTGGTGGGTGTGTGGGTGTGGGGTGGTGGGTGGGTGGGGTGGGTGTGTGGGTGGTGTGTGGTGGGGTGGGTGGTGGGTGGGTGTGGGTGGGTGTAGTGGGTGTGTGGTGGTGTGGGTGGGTGTGTGGTGGGTGTGGGGTGGGTGGGGTGGGTGTAAGGTGGGTGTGGGGTGGGTGTAAGGTGGGTGTGTGGGGTGGGTGTGGGGTGGGTGTGTAGGTGGGTGTGTGGGTGGGTGGTGGGGTGGGTGTGTAGGGTGGGTGTGGGTGGGTGGGTGTGTGGGTGGGTGTGGGTGTGTGAGGTGGGTGTGTAAGGTGGGTGTGTGGGGTGGGTGTGGGTGGTGTGGGGTGGGTGTGTGGGGTGGGTGTGTGGTGGGTGGGGAGGTGGTGTGTGGGGTGGGTGTGGGGTGGTGTGTGGTGTGGGTGTGTGGGGTGGGTGTGTGGGGTGGGTGTGTAAGGTGGGTGTGTGGGTGTGGTGGGTGTGTATGGTGGGTGGTGGGTGGTGTGTGGGGTGGTGTGTTGGTGGTGTGTAAGGTGGGTGTGTAGGTGGGTGGTGGGTGGTGTGTGGGGTGGGTGTGTAGGTGGGTGTGTGGGTGGGTATGGGGTGGGTGTGTGGGTGGGTGTGTGGGTGGGTGTGTGGTGGGTGTAAGGTGGGTGTGTGGGGTGGTGTGTGGGTGTGTGGGGTGGGTGTAGGTGGGTGTAGGTGGGTGTGTGGTGGGTGTGGGGGGTGTGGGGGGGGTGTGGGTGTGTGGGGTGGGTGTGTGGGGTGGGTGTGTGGGGTGGGTGTGTGGGTGGGTGGAGGTGGGTGGGGAGGTGGGGTTGGTGGGGTGGGGTGTGTGGGGTGGGGTGTGGGGTGGGGTGGGGTGGGTGTGTGTGTGTGGGTGGGTGTGGGGTGTGTGGGGTGTGTGTGGGGTGTGTGGGGTGGGTGGGGTGGGGGTGGTGTGTGTGTGGGGTGGGGTGTGTAGGGAGGAAAAGGTGGGGTGTGGGGGAAGAAAAGGTGGGTGGGAGGAAAAAGGTGTGTGGGGAGGAAAAGGTTGGTTGTGGGGTGGAAGAGGGGTGTGTGTGGGTATGTGTATGGTGGGT